>NC_091471.1:152583525-152766025 GCF_036971445.1 Narcine bancroftii
CATGAGAGGCTGGTCTTACAGCATATAAAAGCCAGCCTCCCACCCACCTTCGATCCATATTAGTTTGCCTACAGTGCAAATAGGTCTACAGTGGATGGCATCGCCACTGCTCTTCACACTGCACTGACCCACCTTGAACAGCAGGAGAGCTATGTGAGGACGCTTTTTATAGATTTCAATTCTACCTTTAACATCGTCATCCTTGGCAGACTGGTTACAAAACGTACTAAATTAGGGTTTTCCCAATCTATTTGTCTCTGGATTAAGGACTTTCTAATGAACTGCTCCCAGACTGTTAAAATTGGCACTCATCTCTCCTCTACCCTTTTATTCAGTACCGGTTCCCCACAAAGGTGTGTATTTGAGTCCCACTCTCTACTGTCTTTATACCTATGACTGTGCTTTCACACATTCTGCCAACACTATCATCAAATTTGTGGACCACACAACTATGGTTGGACTTGTTTGAAGACAAGAAGAGACAGCCTACAGGGATTAAGTCCAAAGACTGACAGCATGGTGTTCAGAGAACAATCTTGTCTTGAACTCCTCAAAAACAAAAGAACTTATAATAGACTCAGGAGCAACAGATCCATTTTACATCAACGGGGCTGTGTGAAAAGGGTCAGTCACTGCTTTCAGGTTTCTGGGGACACACTTTGCTGAAGATCTCTCTTGGACTACCAATACAATCACAGTAGTTAAAAAGGCTCAGCAATGACTCCATGCCCTGAGGATTCTCAGGAATATCAAACTGCAGGAGAAACTGCTGGTGTCCTTTTATCGCTGCTCCATTGAGTGTGTGCTGGCCTACTGCATTCTGTCGTGGTTTTCCAGCTGCTCGGCAACAGACAAGAGGGGCCTTCTGAGGGTCATCAGTATGGCCCAAATTATCGGTTGCACACTGCCCTCTTTGGAGAAGTTATAGAGATCTTGCTGCCTCAGTAGAGCAGCCAAAATCCTGAAAGATTCTTATCACCCTGGTCATCGTCTGTTTGAATTGCTGCCCTCTGGCTATCATTTTATATCCATTAAATCATAGACATACAGACTTACAACCAGTTTTTACCCCAGAGCTGTACATGAACTGAATACCACCAAACACTGAATATTGTTTTATTTTATTGTGTTGTTGTTTTTATATCTTATTGTTTGATATATGTGTGCACTGTCAGGATGTGTGCTCAATATCATTGTACTTGTTCAATGATAATAAAGGTTATCTATCAAGTTCCTTTACTCCTCAAAACCCTTTAGTCTTCCCATCACTCTGATACAGGTTAATCTTGGTCTCATCTGCAGAGATCTTCAAGGTCTTTAAAATACTTCTTGGCAAACTATAATCTGGAATCCTGTTCCTGTGGAAAATCTCATGAAGTGTTGCAAGAGTAACATCCTGAATCTCAATATAAGTCGAAGGAGGTGATTGTGGACTTCAAGAGGATCTGGAATACCCACATTTCACTACACATCAACAACTCTGTAGTAGAGAGAGTGGTCAATACCAAGTTCCTTGGAGGTCACTTAATTTGTGACCTGTCATGAACACTCAACATCTCCTCACTTGTCAGGAAGGTGCAACAGTGACTGCATTTCCTTTTTTTTTCACAACTTTATTTATTCGTTCAACAAGATTATTACATACAGTAAAAAAAGTACATATTGTGAACAATAAAAAAAATTATATACAAAAGAAAAGTGAGAAAAAAAAAGAAGAATCCCCCTCTCAGCCAGCTCTCTTTAGGAGAGCCAAAAATTTAAAATTTATATATATATATAAACTAAAATGTATTTACTAAAATCTAATCAAAGTAAATTTAAATGTAAATATTCTGAATATAAAGACTACTTATTAAGAAAAAAAGAATAATTATCATGTAAAACATATGTGATTTTTTCCATTACCAAACAAGTTTTCATCTCATTATGGCATCTATTAATATCAATCACAATAGCATTTATCCATGTACTTTCTATACATTTTTTTTGCTACAGATAAAGCTAAATATATAAAAGCAATCTGAAATTTATCTAATCCCAAATCTTTCAAAGGCTTCAACTTATCCAACAAAAATATTGCCGGGTCTAAAAGTATTTTAATCTTATACAAATGTTCCAAAAAACAATTGAATTGCTTTCCAAAAAGATTGTATATGTACACATAACCAAACAGCATGAAAAAAAGTTCCAACCGAATTACCACATCTAAAACAAGAGTCTGATTCACTAAAACCATATTTTTTTTAACTTTTCAGGTGTTAAATATAATTGATGTAAAAAATTATAATTAACCATTACATAACGAACATTTATCGATCTAGTAACACGATCATGACAAATATCTAACCAGTCATCCTCAGAAAAAATAAAATTAGTATCCTTTTCCCATTTAATCTTAGATCTATTTCATCCCTTTTTTTCCATATTCTCCTGTAATATTTGGTGCATCAATGAAGTATATTCCTTCTTTGGTGCAATTACAAGAAAAGATTCAAATTTAGTCAATTTAAGTAAAATCATATCTCTACCAAATATTTGTTTTACTAAAGATCGAAGTTGATAATAAATGAATAAAGAATTCTCATTAATACCAAAATCTTCCCTCATTTGATTAAAAGATAAAAATCTACCTAGTGACTGTATTTCCTGAGAAGATTGAAGCAGCCAAGGCTACCGGTCATAATTATGTCAACCTTCTATAGGAGCTTTATTGAGCGTGTTCAGGCTGGCTACATTACAGTGTGATATGGTTGCTGCAGAGAAATGGATTGGAGATCAATCCACATGACCATAAGAGTGTCAGAGAGGATCAGTGGTGTCTCCCTCCCCACCATCAATGTGATCTACTGGAATCGTTGTCTGAAGAAGGCGTGCAAAATCATTGAGGACCCCTTCAACTCTGCACACAGCATCTTTCATCTGGTCCTGTTGGGGAAGAGATACAGGAGTATCAGAGCCAGCACTACCAGGCTGTGAAACAACCAAAGGATCTGCTCATACTAACCACGCGAGACTTTCATTTGTACCAAACAGTATTTTTTTATTTATTTTTATAAATATAATACTTATCCTGCTTATATTATTTGTCTGTATGTGGGTTATGCTTGGTTGTGTGTCTGCATGTTTTTGCATCAAGGACCGGAGAACGCCTTTTCAGTGGGTTGTACTTGTACAATCAGATAATAATAATATGATAAACTTGACATGGTTGGCATAGCAATTAGCGCAAAGCTCTTACAATGCCAGTAGTCGGGATTGGGGTTCAAATTCCCATGCTGTCTGTAAAGAGTTTATACTTTCTCCTCGTGTCTGCATGGGTTTTACCCAGAGGGTCTGATTTCATCCCACCATTCGAAATGTACTGGGGCATAGGCTAATTGGATGTAAATTGGGTGGCATGGACTCATACGTGCTGTATGTCTAAATTTACATTTTAAATTTTAAATAAATTTAAATTTGACTTGACTTGACTTGAACTAGTCATTTGCATCTTGCAGTGCAGCCTCTGTATTTCTGTTCATGAAGTCCTCTGCAGACAGTAGCCATTGACACATCCACACCTGCCTCCTGAAGAATTTTTCTGAACTTTGGACAGGAATTTGCAGATTTTATAGCCATATAACCATTTACACCACAGAAACAGGCCCAACTAGTCCGTGCCAAACCTCATCTCCCACCTAGTCCCATTGACCCACATTTGGCCTATAACCCTCCACACCTCTCCCATCCATATACCTATCCAACCTATACTTGAATATTAACATGGATCTAGCTTCTACCGCCACTGCAAGAAGTTCATTCCATACTCCCCACCACCCTCTGCGTGTAGAAATTTCCCCTTATGTTTCCCTTAAACCTTTCCCCTTTTACTCTCAATCCATACCCTTTTGTTTGAATCTCCCCCACTCTCAGTGGAAAAAGCCTATCCACATTTACTCTATCTGTCCCCCTTATAATTTTGAATACCTCTATCAAATCACCCCTCAACCTTCTACGCTCCAGAGAATAAAGCCCCAGCCTGCTCAACTGTTCCCTGTAACTCAAACTCTGAAACCCCGGAAACATTCTCGTAAATCATTAAGAAATCTTCTGTCATTAGCCCTTCCAGTCCCTTTGCGATTATCAAACACACCAGTATGCTCTTTTTTCATTATAATATTCCAAACAGTTGATTTTAGTAATGCTCTGTTTGGGCAATGTCTCTTACTGTTTTATTCTTGATTTTCAACTTAATAATGGCTTCTTTGATGTACATTGGCACATCTGTGGTTCTCCAGTCTCCAAAGGTGATCAAAAGCTTTGAAGCAATCTGAGCTCTTATACCTGCACCAATGAAGCAATTAAACGTACAGGCAAACCCCCGGTTCAAAACGAGTTCCATTACCTGGAATCGTCCATAAGTCGAATTTGTATGTAAGATGGAGCAGGTACTTACGATTCTTATTTAGTGTTCCTGAGGTAACATTATGCATATGAGCAAATTGGGGAACAGCCTGTTGGTAAATACATCATGCATAACCTGAAGGTTTGTAACCCTGGGACTGCCTGTACCTGAGTACTGACAAACACCTGTGAAGCGAAATGTCCCAAACATTATGCTGCCCTGAAATGAGGGGATTCTGTATAAAAAGTGCTGTAATTTCTACATGGTCAAACCAAAATGTATACAAATAACCCTGAATAAAACTTGGAAGGTGCACTTTAATAACATGTGAAATGTTTGATTACAAATGTAAAATGATGGATTACAGGAGCAAATAGAAGATAAAAGTGTCTTTGTCCCAAACATTATGGAGGGCACTGTATAGCTAAAAGGTCTTTATTCTGCACAACAAGCAGGAATTCTGGAATTATTTCATGTATTTAATGTATGACAATCTTTAAGGCACAATAATAACAGCAAGGAATTAAATAAGAGTTTTAATTGTTCTGCTACATAATTTACTTCAGTATTTTGGGTGGAAAGAGTAACATTTACAAGGAGAACACATCTCAACTGACACCAATGATGTTCTGGGCACTAAACCCGACATCCATATTTATTATTGAATATTTTTTTATATATTGTACAGTCAATTCGTCTGTACTTCTTTCTTTGTTTACATTTCTCTCTTTTGTAGATGTATCTTTTGTTGACTACAGTATTTTGCACTGCAAATAAGTGGCCTAAAGAAATCTCTTGGTGCCTGCCACATTGACCACCGCCAGTGGGCTGATATCGCCTCCAACGGTGCATCTTGGCGCATCACAGTTCAGCAGGCAGCAACCTCCTTTGAAGAAGACCACAGAGCCCACCTCACTGACAAAAGACAAATCAACCAACCAATTTTCCCTTGCAACCGCTGCAACCGTGTCTGCCTGTCCCGCATCGGATTTGTCAGCCACAAACGAGCCTGCAGCTGACGTGGACATTACCCCTCCATAAATCTTTGTCCGCGAAGCCAAGCCAAAGAAAAAGTGGTAATTCTGACGTGCCCACTGGAAAAAGTATCTCAGGGTTGAATGTGATGTCATATATGTACTCTGGCAATAAATCTGACCTTTGAACTCTGAACAAAATATTGTTCTTTGATCAAAGTATTGAAAGACGGCTTCTGGAATACATAAATGTCTCAAATATCGATTGACAGAACACACAAAAGCTACTCCCTTGTGCATGTGTTGCCATGGGAGGGTGGATGCTGGATTTGTGGATTTGTAATGTTAATTTTCAAAAATAGAGGAAAATATTCTGAATTGTATACATTTCCTTAAGCAAATTCTTAATGGAATTATAGAAGTATCCTTGTCATCATGCCATACTAACTTGATTTTTGTTTCCATAACTCTATGTACAGAAATGTTAAACCACTAAAAATAAGATTTTGCTTCATGAATTATCACATTGAATTCAAAAACAAGTAACGTAGAACTCTGATTATCACTCTCATTAATGTAGTAATTAGTCCCTTAAGTTTTGAAGATCAAGGACAAGCTCAAAGAAAGAAAGTGTAATTATGCAATGTCATTCGCAACTCAGGATGTCCCAAAGCATGTTACACCCAATTAAATGTGTTTAAGATGTTCTAATGTAAGAAAGATGGCAGCACTTCACTTAACTGTAAACTCTTGCTTATCTTTGTTAACTTCTCAAGTTCCTTTATGAATTATTGTCATGACATCTTTTACATTGCACTGGCAAGAAAGATTGTTAGCGTTTTATGGGAAGGAATGCAGGAAGAGAATTGGGCAGAGTGAAACTCAGACACATATATCAATTCACAGATCTCCTTCTGCAAAACTTATCTCTTCTGTGTGGCTATTTTGGCAACATGTTAAAGATTCTCTATTCAACCACATTAAAAACTTTGAATTTCAGAACAAACTTGCTACACTGAAACTGCTTCTTACTGTGGAGGTCAGAAACACATCGAGTATTTACAGCATCGGCAACCACTTATAATCCTGGAGGGCTTTCAATAAAATTGCTGGACAAAGAGCTGTTGGTGAGCAAAGGAGGTATGTTAGAGACCAGAGAAGGCAAACTGTAAGAGTTTCTGAAATAGATTTCAAGGCAATAAAAACCCAAACCAGATTTAAAAGCAGAAAGTGCAGGAAGATGCTTAACAAAATGACCTATTAGAGCATCCATCACATCAGCATGGTTTTGTAATTTCATAATTGTTATGGGAAGCTGCAGTCTACAGGAGACCAGAGTGTAAATACTTTGCTCAAATCCACAGCTCAGTAAAATAGTTGAGAAGCACTTGAACACTTGAATCCCTGGAATTAGGTCTCTAATCATTGCTGGTTTCCACTCTACATTCCAACGTCAATCTACATTGGTAAATGTGTGGCATTTAAGGAAATATGTGATTTTATGACATGAGTGGATGCTTGCATTTAATATATTTGGAGGAATTTTATTTATCTGTGGGGTCAACACCTCCACAGGCCTTGTTAGCTGCAATCCATTCAAGCACAGCCCATGTCAGCAGTTCTCCCAAATCGGCTTTAACACATTTTAGGCTGAAGTGTACATTTCCTCTTACGCAGCCTGCTAATAGAGCAATTTCCCCATTTGTATTAACTGAAAAGTGAGGTTTAAAGTACCAATAGATTTTTGCCTTATCCATTTTATTTTTTAAAAAGATTAATTAATTTTGATATGAAAGCAGAAAAAAAATTGAGGAAGCAATTGTAGAGTGTTAAGTATAAATAACAATCATTAAAAAAAGAAGAATCAGAAATCAGGACTATCCACAATTGGTAATCATATTAATAATTTTATCCCAATTAAAGAGAAATCCAAACCCCTATCCCTACTTTATATGACACGTTATATGACAAAAAGCATAATTTACTAAAATGAAACACAGAGAAAGAAAATTAAAGGTCAACTATTAAATTATATTAAAGACTAAGAAAATGACTTATAAATGCTCCCCCCCACTCCCCCACAGCATTTGAAATCTTATACTTGAATTATTAAATGAATAACGAATCTTCTCTAAGTTTAAACATGACATAATGTCTCTCAGCCACTGAGCAAGAGTGGGCAGGGCAGCATCCTTCCATCTCAGTAATATGCTCGTCTAGCTAAAAGAGAAGCAAAGGATAGAGTGTGACATTTAATTGAACTAAAAAAAAATCATCCTTTCCCATTTTTCCAAAAAAAGCAACCAAAGCATTTGGTTTTAAATGTATGTTTAGAATTAAAGATAAAGTATGGATGACATCTTTCCAGTGCTTTTCCAGACTAGGGCAAGTCCAGAACATATGAATTAAAGAAACCTCCCCTCTTTCACATTTATCACAGCAAGAAAACCTTATACCTTTTTAATATATCCAGTATTATCGATGAATCATAAAAGTGCCCGAGATTTGTCACACCCAGTAATGGTTAACACAGATAATTTTCTGGATGGACAAACAGCCCCATTTTATCATATTCTCCCAGATTATCAATCTTGTCTCCTTCCTACCAAGTACAGCCTACAAGCCCTACCTTCCTTCCAATTCCTATACCTGCATAACATTTTTTCTCCCATTCCAATTATCTTTATCATCTCATGAAATGAAATTATTTCAGGTTGTATCTTGTTGCCTGATGCTACAAATAGATTCATGTTGATCCCTCAAATTGATTGGAATTTTTTCAAACTCATTTCATTTTCAACCATTGATTGCCAACATAGAAACCAACCTGAACTTCCTCAGAGTTAAGTCTGAATTAATATTTAGACTGTGATCTTCAATGTCTCACAGCTCACAATGATTGTAGCTGGATTAAAATTTTACGAAACTGATAACAGAATTTACACCATCTACTTTCATTCTCTTTAATTGCACCAGAATGATGATGATCTTGATTCATGGAGTGCACTTACTTCTCTGAATCAGAAGACTTAAGTACGAGATCAAACGTGTAACCGAGTTGGCTGTTGAATGTTCCAAATTTCTAATTAATCATTAATTCATAAATCCTGCCTACCCTCTCAGCAGGTGTGAAAGAAACAGAGATGAAAGAAGTAAACACGTGTAATTGCATCTCACCTTTCATGACATCAGGTCACTTTGTGGTGTTGTTCAGCCAACAAAGTATAATTTGAAGGAAACACAACAGCCAATTAGAACAGAGGAAGCTCTCCTAAAAAATTTATTGAGACCAGATTATAGTGATGCAGATTGAAGCATAGATACTAGTCAGGTTAATAATCCATTTATTCTTCAAAATGGGGCCACGACATACAACTGAGCAGATGGGACCAAAAGTCCCAAAAGTCCAAAAGTTCATCATTGCTGCACTAGATTTTTGTGTTCAAGTCCCTGGAGTACGACTTGAATCCACAACCTTCTGTCTCAGAGGAAAATGATAGTCACTGAATTATAGCTGCACAGGACCAAAGAGCTGACTAATTCCCTCTATTAGTCAATATGTTTATCCCTTCTTCTCAGGTCCATTCACTAGTCATTGGTCTTTCCACTGGCAGATATAAAACACAGCTCATGAGTTAGCCTTGGCAAAATCCTATCTTTGAACAGTGAGTGGACAATAAGGTCTTCAATGTCAAAAATCACAGGTCCCTTTCACAATATCAGCTTTTGATTATACAAGATTTCAGGCTGGCCAAATTGTCTGCTTTATCTCTATCCTTGTAGAGAGTTCAGTCATCACAATGCCCTTCCTTACAGCATCCACTGTGGCTTGGGAGATTTTCTGACTAATAGTCTTCCAACCAATGTTCATACCTTTCAGCTAAATTCACTCCAGTATAAACAGATAGCTTGTTTTTCCTATCCTACTAGGTTTCAAATGTACTTAAGTAACTGCAAAACACTTTGGAACATATACATATTCAAATTTATTCTTTTAGAAGAGACCATTAAAGCTGCACAACCTTCGTCAGGGGCTGGTCAGCCCCACGAATTTCAATCAATCATAGCATCAGGAACTGGAAAATTTAATTCTGCTTTAAGACTTTATCATCTGTATTATCTCCTTGGATCACTACATCTGTGAATGTCATTATTCGAGGTCAACATTTGGGATTTACAATCCTTTGTCAGGCCAGTGAGATCCTCCCTTAAATTTAGAACTGTGGTTTTAGTATGACTGCACCATTTTGTACAAAATGAGCATCAGTTAATATCCTGCTGTTCAGCAGTGATGATTATAACAGCATTGACTGATCCACTGTTTCCAAAGCAGATGGCTTTTCAAGTCCCTTTATAATTTGAATCTCGGTAGAGTCACCCGTCTATCCCCTCTCGCCACGACAACAGGGATTTACACTGCAGGCACACATCCGCGAGGGACTCAATCAAGCCCCATTGACAGCCATTAGAAAGATAACATTGTCAATCATCTCTGTCCTGTCTTCAGGCACCTTTCTGCAGGAGGAAGATGCAGTGCCTAATACAGCTACGCCAGCTAGTGCTCACTGCCACAGACATCATTTCACAACTGCTCCAAATACACAAGCTTGTATTTTGCTGATCAGTGGGAGTACACTTGAAATACATTACTGTATCTTTAAACCATGGTTTAATAAAGGCTCGCAGAAAGTATTGTGTATGACATTTGTGAGAAACTCCAAGAAATTGGTTTATAAACAGAGGTAATAGAATTGCTCTCCCTTATGCCTTACTCAGGAACAGTGCTCAGGTAGTAGAATTATGTATTTACTAACAGATCAAGAATATTTCAATGCCATATATGGAATTACCAGTGGAAAGGTTCAACCACTATGCTCTGAAAATAATGATAGAATTCAATATTAAATGTGTCAGTTGGGCAGACCACATGGTCATAATGTGAAATAACATTTAACCTTTCCCCTGTCTGATGGAGGCTGATGCAATGTTTTATTATCAGTTTTGGCAGGTGATTTATTACCAGTGTTTCTACTCCAGTAAAACCGTATTAGGGTGCAGGCGATGCATCGTTTGTCATCTTTAACCATCCTACATACATTCCCTTCTCTCCTGCAGGGAAGTTTAACTTGTCCAAAAAGGATTGTGGATCTCCAAAGCCCCATTAGCTGAAGTTATGTGGAATGGTCTGACCTCAAGATACAATTTAACTACAAAACTTGCTCATTCATTTCCCCTCTGCATTTATTTTTTTTTTTAATTTAGCAATACAGCACAGTAACAGGCCCTTCTGGCCACAAGCCCGTGCCGACCAAATACACCAACTTGAACTTCTAACCCCTTTGGAATGTGGGAGGAAACCAGAGGACCCTGAGGAACCCCATCTGGAGAATGGGAGAGGATACAAACTCCTTACAGAGAGTGATAGATAAGAACCCGCTGCACTTAGCGAGCTACGCCAAAAAAGGAATCTCCAGCTTCTGCTGTCTACTTCAGCATCTTATGCTAAGCCAGCCAAGAATAAAAGCTTAACTGTTGTGCTTTAGAACTTTGATATTCCACATTAATATTGAGGATTAACACCAGGGACTCAAAACTGAAGCTAACTAGACCCACCCTCCATCAAAGTCTGTGCTTTTAATTCAGGACATGCACAAGCTGTTCTATACAGATCTAAATTTATTTCAAAATGTTTCGTCTTCTACAGGCACGGCATTGCATACTTTGATTCAGATGCATACGTTATCTTTCCAATCTTCTTTTACTATTCGAACTGCCACACATACCCTAAGATATCTCCTACTTCTGGCTTTTCTGATTTTTCCTTGAAGAAGGGCTCAGGCCCAAAACATTGGCAATGTATCTTTGTCTCCTATAGATGCTGAAAAGACCAGCTGTGTACTTCGAGCATTTTGGTGTGTTTACTACAATCACAGCATCTGCACCCATCGTGTTTCTCTCAATTAAGAGATCAACACCAGTGACTTTCACGGAAGGTCAGGGAGCCACCATTGAATACCACCCTCAACTGCAAGGTAATCAGGTATCTGGGCCAGGATTTGAGAGGGTGCTGAGGGCAAGTAAGGGGCCCCCAAAGGGCCTCGGGCACTGAAGACCTCCTGATCATATCAGAGATTTGGATTTGTAGCCAATGGTTTGAACTTAAGTCTATGCTGATGAAAATGCTGGACTGGAGATGAATCCACGGACACCATGTCTCTGAAGGGACTCTCTTTAGCTTCTCTTTCTCTTATTATTAGGAGCACAGTTCATAGTAACTCTTTGCTTTCCTTATGGCAGGCAATAGTGAAGTATATCATCTCTATTGAAATTTTGAATTGTTACATGACAATAAAAGGAACTTTGAACCTTGAACCTTGAAGAAGTTACCTAAAGTTATTGAGCTGTAAAGTGCTTTGTCATTTACTTTCTCTGTTATCCAGGTCGGCCATCTCTGCTACAAATCAGCCATCCGTGAGACAAACGAGGTTTTCCCCTCTCCATTATTACAGTCTAACCTCCTGTGCACATTCCACAGCCTGGTATTGGTGACACTTAACCCAAAGAAAGTGTAATCACTCTCTCGGTATTCTCGCTCCTTATTTGATCTATTCTAACAAAAATATTTCATTTGTTGTGTCATTCTCTGCTCTTCAACTTTAATCTACTCTTTGCAAAAATTTCTCTTTCCCAATTCTGGTGAAGTATCTCCAACTTGAAACATTTACTTTGTTTCTCTTTCCCTTTGCTGCATTGTCCGTTCCAGTTATGTTGGCTTCCAGTGGACACAGTTCCCTAGTTAGCCAGTTCCCCAGTTCACCATTGGGGTGGCACAGTGATGCTGCAGGTGGAGCTACTGCCTCACAGCCCCAGTAGCCCAGTTATGACCCTGAGCTCTGTTGCTGTCTGAGTGGAACTTGCGACTTCTCTCTGTGACTGTGTGAGCTTCCTCTAGGTAGTCTGGTTTCCTTCCACATCTGCTCCACACTTGTGCATGTTGCTAATCGGCTGCTGTAAATGGTCCCAAGTGTGCAGATGAATCTGGGGAAAGTTGTTGGGAATATGGGATGATTTGTGGGAGTCCTCACAGACTCGCTGGGTAAAGGGCACGTTTCTAAGTTATGTCTCCCTTTTGACTCTATGGCATCATCGGCAATCTTTCCTCCAATGTCCGCACAAGGGATGGAGCGACCATTGGAAAGTGATTTGAAAGACTGGTCGTGGCTCACCTGAACTCCATCTGGAATGTGGCAGACCCTACACTCAGCCCTGAAATACCCGGACAAGAGGGATATCTTCGTCAGACTACTGTAGCTCCACCTTCATCACAACAGTGCCAAATAAATGCCATTATGAACCTTGAAGAAGGGCTATGGGAGGCCAGCTGAATTTCTCCAACATTTTTGTGCCTTCTTACTACAATAATATCATCTGCACACTTCCATGTTTCACTGCTCTCTATTCCTTAGTGAAGATTGATGACAACACCTCCTCCACGATCATCCTCAGTGCTGTGGTCCCACAGGGCCATGCAGTCAGCCCTGCCCTGTATACCCATAACTGTGGCCAAACACCATGCCAATCCCATCAATAAATTAGCAGATAGCACCAAATCAAACAAGGACGAGCTAGAGTATAGAATGGAAACAAAGGGACTACTTGCTTGGTGCCAGGACAATGTCAGCAAGGCTAAGAAGCTGGTTATAGACATCAGCAATAGGGGTCGGTTCACTCTCTTCTCTATGTCTATGGCATGCAGTTGGAGATAGTAGGCAGCTTTCAGTTTCTCAGAATAAATATCTCCAAAGGACTTGTCCTGGTGCAACTGCATCACTGAGATGGCTAAGAGAGGACACCAGCAACCCTACCTCCTCAGACATCTGAAGAAAGTTGGCATGTCACCTGCATCCCTTAACAACTTCCAGATGTATCACTGAATGTATTGTCACATGGTACCAGAACTGCTCTGCCAAAGACGGCAAGAAATTGCAGAGGGTTATGAACGATTTCACACCATCACATAAATCCCCCTTGCCTTCATCAACTCCATCTACACTTCTTGCAGCTTTGGGTGTGCAGATAGCATATTAAAAGACATATTTCACCTTGTCCATACTCGATTCTCCCTCCTCTCGTCAGGAAGAAGATTCTCGAGTGTCAGATCACGCACCATCAGATTCAAGACAGTTTCTTTCCCATGAGTATCAAACTCTTGAACAAACTTCACATTAAAAAAATGACCTTGCCTTTGCTCTGTCCTAACTGATCTCTTTTGGTAGCTCTGTGCTCAGAACTCTGTTTTTAACTGCTGTACTATGGATGGGTGGGCCAGCTGAACTGTTTGTAAAGATAACTTTCTCACTGTACCTCACTGCATGTGACAATAAATGAATCTACACCTCCATATCACTCAATCAACTCATTTTCACCTTCTCCTATTGCAATTGGTAAATAATTTGTACAAAGCACCATTGCCAAAGGCAAAGATGATTCCCTTGTTCAACAAGAAATGAGAATTTCTGTTCAGGAACTCCAGTTGAATCGACAGTGCTGTGTTGAGAGTTAATGTCTCTGACCATTAAGATCAATTCAGAATCTTTTTAGGGAAGCAGATGAACAATTTAAGTGCTAAAGGTCACAAATCATTCTTAGATTCAACGTGGACTGTTCTGCCCAAACTCTGAAAACTCACTGGAAGTGTAAGAATCCTCTCCCTGGATCAGACCTCCAGCACTGATGCCCTAATTTCCCCCATTTGCTCCATTGGTTAGGCAGTTTGTTCACATGCCTGACAACACCAGCTGAACAGACATCCTATCCCAAGCCCCGTCACAGCAAATAATGACCAGGCAGACAGGAAGAGATTCAAGGAGATTCTTCAAATTTCCTCAACCAAAATGCAGCATCCTCGCTGACTCATGTGAACCCTTGCCCCATGAGTATTTAAAGTGGGAAAGGTTCATTTGGGATGATCCCATTTGTCAGGAGCAGTGAGAAGACCTGTGTTTATGGGGGAAAGAGTGTGCCACTCACAAAGCTCCTACCCAAGCCGATCCTGCCCCATCCATTACAGAGTCTGCAGATACCCTCCCCCACAGTGACCTCAGGAGCCACCTCACAACCCAGAGATTTGATTAAATGTAGCAACAGAGCTGGCCCATGAAACCCAATTCTGGTCAAATTTCTTCCAATTGTCCCAAATCAATATGTTTTGGAGAGAGGAAAGCATCTGGGTAAAACCCACACAGGTCATGGGAGAACGTACAGACTCATCACAGGCAGCGACAGATTTGAACCTTTGTCACTTACACTGTAAGAGATTGCACTAACTGCTACACCAGTGGTTTTCAAACTGCCCTCTCAACTCACATCCCACGTTAAGTAATCCCTTCGCCATCGGTGCTCTGTTATTAGTCAGGGATTGCTTAAGGTGGGATGTGAGTGGGAAGAAAAGGTTGCTCTAGACCCACTTGTTACTGAAATATTTTGCTTGAGGAAATTTTCATTTCCTTTGGAGTTCTGAGACCGTGCACATAATGAGTCAATTAGGTATGATTAAAACAGTGGTATTCAAACTTTTTCTTTCCACTCACATACCATCTAAACCAATCTCTTATTAATCATGGAGCATAGGGATATGGATAGGGATTGCTTAAGGTGGAATGTGAGTTTAGGGGGGCAGTTTGATAACCCCTGCGCTAACCTAACTATGTTGCAAGTAGAAGCAAGTCATCGTAGATCCTTAGGGACTGCCAAAGAAAATTCAACACACTAGTTCAGTTAATGACCCTGACTTATGCTGATGTGGTTCCCAGTGTATTCCAGCAAAGTTTTCTTTTCAATGTTGGTTAAATAATTGGTTTAATAATTTGTAATTATAACCACAAAACCACTGAGCAAAGAAAACCCATGTGTTCCATGCTTCACTATAAGGAAGAAGTGTGCTGACGAGATGACTACTGACCCACTCGTGTTGGTGACTCCTGCTGAAAGGTCACTTAGGTGGCAGCACTGTGGTACAGCAGTTAGTGCTGCTCAACGCACAGCTCAAGCAACCGAAGTTCAATCCTTACTCTGTGGGTAACCTGCAACTGCTCCAGCCTGCCCCCTCCCCTCAACTCCACATCACCACCTCTGCCAGGTCCAAAAGATGTGTGGGTAGGCAGGTAATTGGCTACTGTAAATCATCCCCCATGTAGATATGCAGCAGGAGGACCTGGGAGAAGTTAATGAAAGCAAACAAGTAATAGCAACATAAGAGATGGATTGGGGCTGATGGAAACATTTCAAGCCTGCTTGAACTCGATGAGAATACGAGATCATAAATACTTGCATTACCAAACACTTTTTCCAACATCTGTCAGACTCAGCAATACTGCCAGAGCTGCTGTAACGGCAGAGCTGTAGCTGGTGCAGACCCAGAGAGTGGAGAGCGGAGAGACAGCACTGCTCCACAGGATCCGGCTGTCCAGTCCTAGAGCCGATGGTTCTGTACAAGCTTTAAATGGCCTGTTAAAGGAGCCAGCTGTTTTTTTAAATTTTTAAAAATCCTTCAATGCATTGTCTGTACCCAAGATGGCAGCACTTGTGCTGGGCACTCTACCACAAGGGGTTGCAGACTCAAGGGGAGCAGCCGACTGGTGCAGGGCACCCTCTCCCATTGAAAAGGAGAAGCATGAGAGACCACCCTTCAGAGAAGGTGACCATGGCAGACCAGCAAAGGGCTACCTCAGAGACTGCATACTGCTGGAGACTGGCTCATGGGAAGCAGGTATTGAGAGGGTTCTGAGGGCAAGAATTGCTCCAATAGGCCGCGGGTGCTGAAGGCTTCCTGATCATATCACAGGTTTGGATCTGGATCTCGGGTTGCCAATGAGTGTAGCTGCAAATGCTACGTTAACACTGGAGGCAAATCTACAGACACTCGTTGTCTCTGAAGGAACTCTCTTTTGTTTCTCTTTCTCTTATTGCTGGGAGTGCAGGGCAATGGTCCTGGCAACTTTTTGTTTTGTATTATGGCAGACAAAAGTTGAAGTATATCATGCATGCAATATTTTTATATATTATTACATGACAATAATAGGAACCTTGAATCTCTTGAACTTCCCTAAACCACCTTAATCATAAACTAGTTCAATACCATTTAAAGATCTGTCTGCACTATTGAAACAGTTTATTTTGCAGTAAATGCACTGTGAATATTTATCCTTTGAATGTATCCTTATCTATCCTTTTATATTGATTATCTCTTTTCCTAGATGAGGCATATTGTTGTAATTTAATTCAATTAATTTAATCCACATCAGTGAGGGATCACCCAGTGGCCAACCATTTCAATTCTCCACCCCACTCCCATACACAGGTCTTCCCATGGCCTCGTGTACTATCCCACCAAGGCCACCCGTAAATTGGAAGAACAACACTTGATTTTCTGTCTGGGCACTCTTCAGCCAGATGGCATTAACGTCGACTTCTCCGGTTTCTGCTGCCCTACTTTCCCTTCTCCCTCCCTTCCCTTTCCCTGTGTCTTCATTCCTCCAGCTCTCCACCCTCTTCTCTCTCTATTCATAGAGCCATCCCTCGTTCCCCCTCTCTCACTTCTCCAGCTATTATCTCTTGCCTTTGGGACCGTACTCCTCCCCCTACGCCTCCCCTCCTACCATTTTGTTCAGGTGCCTGCCAACATTTTTCCATACTTTGATGAAGGGCTCAAGCCCAAAATGTTGGTTATGTATCTTTATCTTTGCTTTGTTTGACCAACTGAGTTTCTCCAGCGTTGTGTTTTTACTTCAACCACATTGCAGCCTTTTGTGTTCTACATCCTTTAGTTCAGGGATAGGACAGGAATTAATACAATACAAGGAAACTATTGCTTGTCACAATCACAACTGTATCAAATATGCACGGCACAAAATAACAATAGTCTCACAACAGGAGTTCTCCAGTGGTAGACAAGTTAATCCAAACCACAATTGCCTTGATTAGGCTGTTTTTGATATTATTTGAATAATTCATAATGAGGTGGTTTTTCAAGAGACAGCCATCATTTTCCCAATTCATTTCCAGTAGTACTTTGATAGGTGACTATGCAAGTGGGGCAAATCAAAGCCACTTGGCCAAACAACAATGCAGAAATTAGGCATTCCATTTTCAGGTTTTAAAATCAGGACCACTTGTTTGAAGATGAACCATTGCCGCAGACCCCAGTACTGCAAAGTCACATAGATTACTCATCAGGAAAAAATGATAAGCATATAACAGACATCCTGTGCATCTCACATCCTAGGATCCACATCGCTGCTGTGACATGGTGATCAATGCTACTACATATCACTAAGAAATAAAGCGTGCACTCTCAGCCACAGTGTACCCCTGCTAGCATCTTGCTGATACAAGCACCTTCCAGGATACATTCAAAGCTGTTCTTCAGAAGGGGCAGAAATCAATATTAGCGAGTACAAAGATTTCCCAGTTTTAGATGTGTTCCATTTGTAATTATCTTCCAGGCTGACATACAAATGACTGGAGTACAGGTTGAACTGACTGAAGTAGAAAAATTGGTGAAGGATTTGAAATTAATGATAGCTCGCTCACTGTTGACTTTGATTGCTTTTGCCTGACACTAAGGATCTAGTAATACTCTCAAAACAATGCCAGTGGCATTATTGCCTCATTGAAGTTGATATTGTGACCAGTATTATTAAAGAGAGAGTTGTGCCCAGGTGTCCATGGAACCGGCTTGATTCAAGAAAGAAAGTTCCTTCTAATGAAGAAGTCGCTGTGACCGTTCTAGCTTGCACAGATGAACAATAAATCAAGAACCTGTTGAGAGCCAGATAACAGGCATTTAAGTCCGGAGATCCAGATCAGTACAGTAGGAGGAGATATGGCCTGCGGAAAACTATCTCCTGGGTGAAGTGGAGATTTTGGATGAAAATGGAAACAACAAAGGATACCTAACAGCTGTGGCAGGGCCTAAATGCCATAACCTGTATGAAACCAAATCTGGTGAATTAGCAGATGGGAAAACTTAGCTCCCAGAGGAACGCAATGCCTTCTATGCCCAATTTGACAATAGTATCAATGAAGACCACTCCTCTGCACACCCACATCCCCTGATGAGATTGAAAACTTCGCTGAATAGTGAACCTACAACAAACTTTCACTCCATGTCACCAAAACTGAGGAATTGATTGTTGACTTCAGGAAAGGGAAGCCAGAGGTGTACAATCCAGTGATTATTTGAGGATCAGAGGTGGACAGAGTGAGAAAATTTAAGTTCTTGTGAGTCACCATCTTGGAGGGTCTTTCCTGGACCCAACACACCAATGACATCGAGAAGAAAGCCCACCACTGCCTCTACTTCCTCAGGAGTTTGCGGAGGTTTGGTATGACAACAAAAACCCTGGCAAATTTCTACACAGGTATGGTGGAAAATGTGCTGACCGGCTGCATCACAATCTG
This sequence comes from Narcine bancroftii, assembly GCF_036971445.1. Classification (NCBI taxonomy): domain Eukaryota; kingdom Metazoa; phylum Chordata; class Chondrichthyes; order Torpediniformes; family Narcinidae; genus Narcine; species Narcine bancroftii. The sequence goes on from NC_091471.1 coordinate 152,602,345, forward strand.
GTATGGGGACACCAATAACCCTGAGCATAAAGCCCTCCAAACCTTCCTGACTATTGAGCATATCTGCAGGGAACACTGCCGTCGGAGTGCAGGAGCAATCATCAAAGATCCACATCACCCACCACATACTCTCTTCTCGCTGCTGCCATCAGGACAGAGGTGGAGGTGCCACAAGACTCACATTACGAGGTTCAGAAACAGCTGCTACCCCTCCACCATCAGACTCCTCAACAACAAACTCAATCAGAGACTCATTTAAAGACTCTTATTTTTGCACTTCATTTTTTTTTATTCTCTGTGTTGTACAGTCACTTTGTTTATATCTGTTGTCTGTTTGCAGTTCATTGTTTGTTTACATGTTTATGTTGTGTACAGTTTTATTTTGCACTACCAATTACTGGTAATCTGCCATGCCTGCAGGAAAAAGGAATCTCAGGGTTGTATATGATGTCATGTATGTACTCTGACAATAAATCTGAAATCTTAAATCTGAAGTAGAAGCAGAAATTATTAGTCTGCAGCCCAGCTGGAGTTTATTTCTGGTGGCTGGGAAAGACCACTTATTGTTAGCACAACCAGAACTTACCTGATTGATGGAATCTTAGGACAAGCATCTTTGCTGAATTGGGCGAGATTTGGTGGGGACCCACATTTGTCACATTTATGTTCATCAGGTGAATGCTTGTGGTCTAAAATCTGGTATCAGACCACAAGCACATTGCAGTGCTACCCTACTCTCCAAGCTCAAAATAACCCCCACATGAATCTTCTGTTCTTCTAACATTTTCCACTAAAGAAGTTTACATTTGGAGATAATGGTACTTTAGAAGTATAGCCACTGTTGTAATGAGGGAAACTTAACACTGCTCATGCCAACCTTTTTGACCATCTACATTAATTCAAGTTGCCCGCAGTAGAACCATATGCTTCTATGACTTGGCTATATCACTAACAAAAGACAAAGGAGGAAAAACCCAACACCCAACCCCAACCCACCAATTTTCCCCTGCAACCGCGTCTGCCTGTCCCGCATCGGACTTGTCAGCCACCAACGAGCCTGCAGCTGACGTGGACATTTACCCCTCCATAAATCTTCGTCCTCGAAGCCAAGCCAAAGAAAGATCTTCTTTAGCAAGATATCTAATTCTGAGATGTCTAACCCAACACCCAACCCCAACCAACCAATTTTCCCTTGCAACCGCTGCAACCCGCGTCTGCCTGTCCCGCATCGGACTTGTCAGCCACAAACGAGCCTGCAGCTGACGTGGACATTTACCCCTCCATAAATCTTCGTCCTCGAAGCCAAGCCAAAGAAAGATCTTCTTTAGCAAGATATCTAATTCTGAGATGTCTAACCCAACACCCAACCCCAACCAACCAATTTTCCCTTGCAACCGCTGCAACCCGCATCTGCCTGTCCCGCATCGGACTCGTCAGCCACCAACGAGCCTGCAGCTGACGTGGACATTTACCCCTCCATAAATCTTCGTCCGCGAAGCCAAGCCAAAGAAAAGATATAGGTGGGCACAACATCGAGGGCCCAAGGACCTGTACTGGGGCAACTTTGAGCAGCTGTTGCCATGTTTTCCCCCCTGCCTTTGATTTTTCCAGAGTGCCTTGATGCCACGTTCAGTCAAACATTGTCTTCGTGTAAAAGGCAGTCTGTCTTACTTTTACCGTGATTCATCTCTCTGAGTGATGTAATTCCCATGGAAGTACTTTAGCCAACTTCCTTAATGGGTGCAAATTGACCTGGAAACAATCAACTCTCCAATCTCACATGCTCAGAAATGCTTTTATGCATGAAATGCACAAATGGGTCCAATTTCTTAGCAGCAGATCATGACTGGTGAGGAAATCAGGCTTGAAAAAAATTAAAAGTTGAACTGTACTGCCATCATGTGGCAAAGCACGTAGTTAATGAAACGTTTTCTGCTTTCTGAAGCAGAACATTTACTTCAGAGACTGAAAACCTGGTCCTTTGATTAAATGCGATCTCTTAAACCTTTCCCTGATGAAATGGCATGGCAATTCTTTCAAATGTTTAGTAAACAACATCAACAGAATTGAAGTTGAGTAAACCCAATATAATTCAGAAACAATGCAGACAATCTAACCCACCACCGTGCATCTTTTAAGTACAGTCAACCAAATATGAAGTATATTTTACTGTGAAACCTAATTCACTGAATCTGATAGTATTATATAAAGGCTCTCAATGTGCCATAACAATGTCAGTTTTGCATGCAGATGAAATTTTCTTTCAAAATGAATAATCTTTTGTTTGAATTGGTAAAATATGACTAGGCATTCACCAATGACTTTAACCAAGGGGGCCATTGTTCTGGAATTAATGTAGGCCAGTGAGCACATATTCAACAGTTTCCGTACACGACAGATAGGTTTTTATCTGCAGGAAACCTAAATAGCTCAAACGTGCATCAGAGCTCAAAAATTAAAAGAGAATGTGCTCATCAGATCAATCACCAACAGTGAGAAAGGTTGATGTTTCAGGTTGATGACCTTTCATCTGAATTAAATTATCCTAAAATTCAATACCACCATTATATAGAAATTCCCTCAACAATATACATGACTCTGCTGTACACGCAAATAAATATCTTTCTGCAAAGTAAATGCAAGCTCATTTCTTCCATCAAAATTCAAACTTCCTTTAAATATCTTGTGGTTGTAATCTCCACACACATCCCCATCAGCTCCTCATCTAAACCCATTCAGCTCACAGCTGCTTCCTGCAGAATGCCTGTGCTAGCCAAAAAACTTCTCAGTAGGTACAAATGCCCAGGCCAAATGCACCTTGCCAGAGTTGAATTCAGTCCAGACCAGATGGGTTATTCTCTGAACATGCCTCATTCAGTCAACTCATAGTGGTTAGCATAGTGGTTGGGACAATGCCCGTGACCCCTGTTCAAATCTTGCACTGTCCGTAATTAGTTTGAACATTGTCCCAGTTGGTATCCTCCAGCTTCCTCCATATTCCAAAGCCACATGGGATTAATAAGTTAATTGGACACATGGTGTATTTTGGAGGCACAGCCTCGTGGGTCGGAAGGGCCTGTTACCCTGCTGTATCTCTAAATTAATTTTTTTCATTAAAATTTAAAAATCATGCTGTTGCTGAACTCAACAGGTCAGGCAGGATCTCTTCTGCCCAAGGAATAGTTGATGTTTCAGGTCAAGATCCTGCATCGGGACTGAGAGGGTGAAGGGGAGATGGCCAGTCTAATGAGGTCAGCAGGCAGGCTGGGACAGGAGCTGGCATTGCATGAGGTGAGGAAGGGATGGTAAATACAGGAAGGCTGATGGGAAGGAAGCGTAGAGAAATGACAAGGGCTAGAAGGTAACGCGGAGAAGTGGGGGGCAAAGGGGAGCAATAGTGGCTGATGCTGTGGGATAGCAAGAGTAATGTAAAAACCTCCTTTTCAGAACATCTATTCCGTGTCGGGCGCTGCTTGGCCCAAGATGGCAGTGCCACGTGGAGGGCTGCTGCGTGGCTGGCCTCCTTCCCTAGCCGTGTCCGATGCACCGGGGGAAGTGACGTCATCACGGCCAAAAGTTACTGGACATGATTGTCTGGGTGCTCAATTCCAGAATAATTTTGTGTGAGTTTTCCCAAGGATCCAAAAGGAAATTGCAAGACAAATGGACGTCAACCCACCTGCTCAAGCTCATCAAACATAGAAGGTCGCTCACAGAAAAAGGTGCCCATGGGAACTTATAAAGTGACACAAAATGACTGAGAAATGATCGTCATGGTGTTTCACTCCCGTTCAGTTGAGAATGCAATGGCCCACTTCCCAACTGCAGTCTCTGAGCTGTCATTATTAGGCTGTGCCTGCTTTGTTATCAGTTATGATTCAAGATAGGCAATGCCTGCCCAAACCAAGCAGCCAGAGAGTCCATGCACAAGACAATGGGTCCTCTCCAATAGTCAGGCCTAGTTCATCAGCACAAAGTCAGCAACATCAGGACATCATCAGAAATCTGAGGGGCTGATCACATCTCTCTGGTTGAGTTCCAGATTCCTTTGATAGTCACGTATGTCCTGGGTAAACTTATACCTCTCACTTTGTTCGTTTTAGATTGGTCACAGTGTTTGAGCTACCGAAAGAAAACAGAGATACACACCGAGAGCGCTTCAGTTTATATAAATCTTTATTACTAAATCTAAAGCTGATTTCAAACTACAATATGCAAGCCCTTCCCAATTATACTTATCAGTGCCTGGACTGGTCCCAACTGCCAAAGCGAGTCAACGACCGTACAATTGTAGTAGGTTGTCGGGGCGCCGGTAGCAGCTTCTCCACCTCCCCGACCGGGACGTTGCTTGGACTCTAGAAGTTCTTCTTCTTGCTGAGAGATGTTGCCACCTCTTGGAGAGTCTCAAACTTCAGCCTTCCGCCAGGAGTTGCCATACCTCCACCTTGATGAAGTCCCTGTCTGCAGCGCAATAGAACATAATTCTGGCGGCGATTGGCTTGCAGCCTAGCCCAAGATGTGGAAAGAGCACCGGTGGGGTGATGCGCAGTGTGAAGAGGCCGCAGGTTGGCTGGGGCTGGTAGGTTGGCATGCTGTGCAATGTGAGTGGAAGCTGGGGCCCCCCCAAAGTCAAGGGTGACACTCCGCAGGTGGCACTGGAAATCCAGGCCCAGGAGGAGTGGTGAGCAGAGTTTTGGCATGACCAGGAGCCTGAATCCTGTGTAAGTCTCCCCTCCCACCGTGATATCGACCGAGCAGCACCCGAGAGTACCCACAGGCACTTTGTTACCTGCCCGTTGACTCACACGTCCATCGTCGAGCACCCAAGATCGTGGGGGATGTCCCTGGTCAGCATGGTGGAGGCCAGAACCATCTTGGAGTTGGAGTCATTACTATCCGGAGGGATGGGGAGCATCGATAGGGTGGCCTGGTCATCGCCCATGTTGACCACGTCAACATCGGTCGTGAGGTGCAGTGTGCGGTAGCCAATGGCCTCCGGAGGCGTGGGGAGCATCGGTAGGACGGCCTGGTCATCGCCCGTGTTGACCACGACGTCATCAGGAGCCCTCCGTGTCGGGCGCTGCTTGGCCCAAGATGGCAGTGCCACGTGGGGGGCTGCTGCGTGGCTGGCCTCCTTCCCTAGCCTTGTCCGATGCACCGGGGGAAGTGACGTCATCACGGCCAGAAGCAGTGATGTCATTACATCAGCCAGAAGTGACGTCATGCCTTGAGCCGGAAGTGGCATTGCTGTAGTTCTAAATGAGCGGTGCCAGCGAGGGTGGGGGCTGGTGCATATGCTCAGGGTACACGCTGTGATAGTCACTGGTGGGGCTGGATGTTGCATGGTCGAAATCAAGGAAGGGGGAAGTCATCATGGGGACAATGGTGCCGCCCAGCATGTGCATGTGGTGGGGGGGGGGTCCATGGGAGAGGGCCGCTGAGCGGCCGGCAGGTTTAGAGAGGAAGACTTTGGCAAAGTGGCCTTCCTTGCCGCATTGGGAACGATACTGGTTTCTAGCTGGGCAGTTTTGTCACGATCGTTGATCTGACCCCCACCAGGACCCACAGTACTTACAAGGGTGCCAGGTACCTGCCGCAGTAACGTTCTCCTCCCCAGCCCTGCCTGGGGCTGCAGCTGCAGTGTGAGAGGGCCATGAGGGAACCTGGGGGGACCTGGAATCAAAGGCTTCGACATTCAGGGCTGCTGCTTCCAGGGTTTGGACCACTTCCACAGTCCTGGTTATGGCATAGATGTTGTCTTCCAGCAGCTTCTGCCGGATGGCCCTCGAGCATAGCCCTCGGACGAAGGCATCCCGGATCAGCCTCTCGACCTCCTCTACACCTACCCCGGGTTCAGCCAGACACGGTCGGGCCAACTCTTGCAAGTGTCCACGGTAAGACTCAGCTGTCTCCCCGGGTTGCTGGGCTTGGGTGTGGAGGAGGTACATTGCACAGACCACATTCATGGAGGACTTGTACAAGTTCTCAAGAGTGTCCATTGCGCACTTGTATGTGGAGCAGCCTTTGCTTACCTGGAAGGCATGGGGACCCAGCTTTGACTGGACTAGGACCAAAATCTTCTGATCGGAGTCCAGGATGTTGCCCTTGTGTGCCTCAATGATTGCCTCAACCGTGTTCTGCCAGATCTTGAAGCGCGTCTGGGCTTCCGGGAGGCATTGGTCGACCTCGAGGCTCCCTGCACACAGGAGTTTTTCCATAACCGCCATGGAAAAATTTTGAGGATTAAATTGTGGTGCACTGTTAGCCAGAATCAGACACACACAAAGATAAAGACTGTACAACAGGCTTTAATCCGCAAAGACTTCCACAGAGCCAGGCTGGCTGTGGCTGCAGCAACTTTGAGTGAGGCCTTGGGAGGCCAGCACGGGTTTATACCCCAGAGGGCGATTGACACCCAACTAGGTGGGCCTTTTCCATTCAGCCCAACTGATTGACAGCTGGCCAGGTGTTGTGATGTCCCCTTACACTCCTGCATGTACAGAGGTTGCCCCCTGCAGTAGACCGGTGGTGTACCACCACAGTGTTAAAGGGAGCACAGGAACCAGGGTCTATTGTTTTTATGGTGCACTGTTAGCCAAAATCAGACAACACAACGATAAAGACTGTACAACAAGCTTTAATCCACAAAGATTTTCACAGAGCCAGACTGGCTGTGGCTGCAGCCACTCTGAGTGAGGCATCGGAAGGCCGGTGCAGGCTTATATCCCTGAGGGTGATTGACACCCGACCAGGTGGGGCTTGATCCATTCAGGCCGACTGATTGACAGCCAGTCAGGTGTTGTCCTGTCCCCTTACACTCCTGCAGGTACAGAGGTTTCCCCCTGCAGTAGGCCGGTGGTTTACCACCACAGTTTTTAAGAGAGCACAGGAACCAGGGTCTAATGTGTTAAAGGGAGCACAGGAACCAGGGTCTATTGTGTTAAAGGGAGCACAGGAGCCAAGATCTAGAGTGTTAAAGGGAGCACAGGAACCAGGGTCTAGTGTGTTAAAGGGAGCACAGGAACCAGGGTCTTGAGTGTTAAAGAGAGCACAACATCCAGGATCTATTGTGTTAAAGCAACCACAGGAACCAGGGTTTAGTGTATTAAAGTGAGCGCATGAACCAGGGTCTGTTGGGTTAAATGGAGCACAGGAACCAGGGTCTAGAGTGTTAAAGAGAGCCCAGGAACCAGGGTCTAGTGTGTTAAAGGGAGCACAGGAACCAGGGTCTAGAGTGTTAAAGGGAGCACAGGAACCAGGGTCTAATGTGTTAAAGGGAGCACAGGAACCAGGGTCTATTGTGTTAAAGGGAGCACAGGAGCCAAGATCTAGAGTGTTAAAGGGAGCACAGGAACCAGGGTCTAGTGTGTTAAAGGGAGCACAGGAACCAGGGTCTTGAGTGTTAAAGAGAGCACAACATCCAGGATCTATTGTGTTAAAGCAACCACAGGAACCAGGGTTTAGTGTATTAAAGTGAGCACATGAACCAGGGTCTGTTGGGTTAAATGGAGCACAGGAACCAGGGTCTAGAGTGTTAAAGGGAGCACAGGAACCAGGGTCTAGAGTGTTAAAGGGAGCACAGGAACCAGGGTCTAGTGTGTTAAAGAGAGCACAGGAACCAGGGTCTATTGTGTTAAAGGGAGCATAGGAGCCAGGGTCTAGAGTGTTAAAGGGAGCACAGGAACCAGGGTCCAGTGTGTTAAAGGGAGCACAGGAACCAGGGACTCTCATGTGTTAAAGAAGGTGCAGGAACTGGGGTCTCGTGTGCTAAAGGGAGCACGGAATTAAGGTCTTGTGTATTAAAAGGAGAGCAGGAATGAGGATGTAGTGAAGGGTGGGTACTGGGCCCCAATAAATTGAAGAGAGTAAGGGAACCCTCAGTGCATTTTCAAAAGCACAAGGGACGCTCAAGTGAGTTAAAGATGGTAAAGGAACCACAGCCCTGGTTTGCTAAGGAAAGCATGGAAACTGGCCCTTGATGTAAAAATACAGAAATGCTGGAGGACCCCAGGCAGTCTCACAACATCAAAAGGAGGTAAAGATATATTACAGATGTTACAGGCCTGAGCATTTCAAGGAATCTTGATATCTTTATCTCCTAGGGACAATGTGAATCTGGCTGAGTTCCTCCATAATTTCTGTTTGTTTTTACTATATTCACAGCATCTGCAGACTTTGGTGTTTCGCTGGGCCTTTATGTGTTTAAGTGAGTGAAATAAGCAGGGCCCCAGTGTACTTTACGATGCAGCATAACTCAAACTCTGGCAATTTAAAGGGACCAAAAGAGCCAGGTACTGTTGCATTAAAGGGAGCACAAGAAACTAGAGCACTCGTACATCAAAGAAACCACAGGAATTGAACCCCCATGTTTTAAAAGGACCTTGGGAAATAGAACTAGAGTCTACTGTGTTAAAAGGTGTGTATGAACGATGGTCCAAGCATACTTTTGGTGAGCCAGACACCAAATCTTTGGAATACCTGAATGGTCAGGCAGCAAATCATACTAGTTTGGTGGAGACACCGAAGATCCTCTGTGAATGAGATTGAGTCTCCCGCATAGTATATTATGTTGGGTATAAGACCACCCTCTGCTGGACACCATGACTTCCACATCATGTTGTCATCCTTCCATATATATATAACCCTGTGTGTCAGTAGCCAGGTTAGTCTAAAAGAAGAAAAGGATGAGAAAGCATCATGTCTCAGAGTCTCAATTGTGTGAGTGCATCCACAACAGTGGTGACGAGTAACAAAACTAACCCTACACATACTCCATGCACCAACCATGAGAAGGGAAACAACAGGAGAAAGGTACCTAACAACCCAAACCAATTCCAGTCAAAAGATCAAGGTGAAAGTATCCTAAAATGGCGGAGGGGAAAGTTTGGGAAATTCAATGAAGTAGAAGAAAGTTGGGACAACTCCTTAGAATGGTTTAACCACTACTACTGAGCCCACAATATTGTGGAAGGTCCAGTAAACCACAAACGTGCCCTCTTCCTCAGTATAATGGGCAGCAAAACATTCGACCTCTTTAAGACCTTGCTGTCCCTGGAGGATCCAGGGACAAAGACATTCAACGAATTATGCACAGCTCTAAAGAACTATTTAAGCCCCAACCCACCACTTATGGCAGAAAGGCAACGATTCTATGAAAGGAGACAAGGATCAGGAGAAACAGTAAGTGAATACCTGGCATCGTTGCGCAAACTGGCGGAGCTCTGTCATTTTGAGCAGTTTCTAAATCAAGCACTGTGAGGCAGATTAGTGATGGGGCTGGTAAGTCACCAAGCAAGGCAAAAATGATTAGCAATGGATGAAGATGTTATGTTACAAATTGCATACAGGGCTGCCTGCAGATGAAATAGCAGATAAAAATTTGCATATGGGTCAGCCAGACCTACTGGTTGGGAGGTCTTCCCGCCAACAATGTTTCCATTGTGGGAAATACAACCACCGACCAGAAAACCTGTTACTTCAAAAATTCTAAATGCAACCATTGCAAAACAGAAGAACATATAAAAGCTAAATGTCCGCTTCTAAAGCGCAGGTGGCCTGCAAATAAACAGGCAGCTAAAGTCAAAACAATTGCAGAGAGAGAGAGGAAACCTAGCAATTATGATGATAACAGCCCAGTGGCTGACCTTCAAGCTCCTGAAATTTCAGCTCCTGAGATATTACACATCCGAGGAAAAATGGTGGAAACACAGCAATCTTTTTTTTTCACACTATAAACCATACTGACTAAAATACATACAGACATTTTTCTCTTGAATATATAGTGTCATTTTCTCCCCTTTTTCCCCCCTCCCCTCCCTCCCTCTCCCCCTTCTCATTTATTCAAAGTTCAATCTATAAGATACATTAAACCCGTTAAACAATGTCGTCACTTAATAAAAATAAACAAGATATTTTTGTCTTTTACTTTTATATACTGAGTCAGTTCATTTTGTTGTCTTCTCCTTCTGTCATACAGCTAAAAATAAACAGACACCCCCTGAAGATGGAGTTAGACACGGGGCAGAGTTGTCCCTAATGCCGTTACATGTAAAGGAACGCTTGCTACCTCGGCTCCCAGTAAAAACAACTGAAATAACTTTAAGATCTGTTACAGGAGACAGAATCAAAGTGTTTGGAAAATGTACGATCCAAGTACAATACAAATAACAGCAACCAAAAACACTCTCTCTACATCGTAGATACCCAGGGACCAACACTCTTCAGAAGAAACTGGATACAACACATTCCCCTAGACTGGCTGGAAATCAGTTTAATACTAAATGTAAACTACACGAACACCTCCCAGCCAGAACTCGATGAAATCCTCAAGAATTGGGAAAATCAAAGGTGTTCAAGCCAAACTGCAATGAAAAGATAATCCAGAACCAAAATTTTTCAAAGCCAGAACAGTCCCATTTGCTATGAAAGGGAAAATTGAGGATGAATTAAACAGACTAAAACATGAAGGCATATTAAAACCAATATAATACAGAGATTGGGCAGCGCCCATCATACCCGGTCGAAAAGTAAATGGTGAAATTCTCATTTGCAGTGATTACAAAGTTTCCATTGATCCATCACTCAAAATACCTGAACACCCCATGCCCAAGGCAAAAGAATTGTTCCAAACACTAAATGGAGGGCAAAAATTCACAAAACTAGATTTGTCACAAGCATAACAGACAGAATTGGACAAAAAATCAAGGGAATATGTGACAATCCATACCCATCTGGGACTATTCACTGATACACACGGGCCTTATAGAATATCAGCACCACCTGAGATTTTTCAAGCAACAATGGACAAATTACTACATGGACTCTCAGTTGGGTGTTACCGAGATGATATCATCATCACGGGCCGAAACAACAGTGAACACTTACAAAACTTTGAAAAGATTTTAACCAGATTACAACAGGCTAATATAAAGGACAAATGTGTCTTCATGCACCCCTCAGTAACATACCTTGGGTTTACAATCTACAACGAGGGGGTGTGAATAAATCCAACAGGAACAGAAGCCGTTCACAAGGCCCCATACCTAACCAACAAATCAGAATTACAGTCCTTCCTCGGACTTGTTAATCACTACCAAAAACATATCCCTAATATGTCTACACTATGCACCCCACTGAACCAATTAAGAAAGATCAAAGATGGTATTGGAACACAGAAACTAAGAACACAGTTGATCAACTAAAGGAAATACTAATGTCAACAAATAAGGTGCTGATCCACTACGACCCTAGTAAAGAAGTTACACTAGCCGTGGATGCTTCACCAGTGGGACTAGGAGCGGTACTATTCCAAATCACAGAAAAAGGTGAGCAACCAGTAGCGTATGCTTCCCAAACATTAACAACAAGTGAACACAATTACGCCCAACTAGAAAAAGAAGGATTGGCAATAATTTTTGGTGTAAAAAAATTCCACCAATATCTTTGCGGAAGAAAATTCACCCTGATCACAGACAACAAGCTTTTTAGTTTAATCCTGGAGCCACACAAAGGTATACCAGTATTAGTTGCAGCCAGGATTCAAAGATGGGTCATGCTACTAGTGGCAATAACTATTATATAAAACATAAACCAGGAACACTCAACAGTCATGCAGATGCCTTATCACGCATGCCACTACCAGAGGCAGAACAACAAGAAGAAATTATTACATGGACAGTAGAGGCAGCAGCCATCAACCAAAAACAACTTCAACAACTGCCCATTACAGCCCAGATGATCACAAAGGAAACTCGAGAAGAGGCAACATTAAGCAAGATCCTATTCTTCACCTTTAATGAGTGGCCCGAATCTGGTCATTCCAGAAGATCTAAAACCTTACTACACACGCTGCCATAAACTATCAGTCGAAGAAGGATGTTTACTATGGGGTACCCATGCAATTATTCCAGCCAAATAACAAACTACTGTGTTATCAGAACTGCACCACAGCGAATGAAGGCACTGGCCCGGATGCATGTCTGGTGGCCCTCCATAGAAAGACAATGAAACAACAGTAAGAGAATGCAAAGTATGTCAGACAATGCAGCCAAAAATGCTGCAAGCCAAAGCTAAGCCATGGAAATGGCCATCCAAACCCTGGTGTCGGATTCATGTAGACCTCGCTGGACCATTCATGGGTGAGATGATCCTAATAGCTGTGGACGCACACTTCAAATGGCCAGTAGATAACAGATGAAAAACACCAAAGCAGATCCCAAGATTGACTGTCTACAAGCTATCTTTGTCACTTACTGATTGCCTCATGAATTAGTTATGGACCATGGCCCTCAATTTACATCAGAACATTTAAAAACATTTATGTGCAACAACAATATCAGACATATTATGTCCGCACCCTATCACCCAAGAACTAATGGGGAGGCAGAACGCTTTGTACAAACATTCAAAAAAGCAATAAAAACCATGAAACTTCTAAATGCCTCCTGAACAGACAAAATTGCAGATTTCCTATTGGGATACAGAAACACGCCACATTCTACCACAAAACGCATCCCAGCAAAACTAATGTTTGGTCGCAAACTGCAGACCAGGCTGTCCACAGTTCATCCAGATCTGAGTCTCAGATTGCAAAACAAAGCATCTCCACAGACCTCACCTTGAACATTGGAAGGGGGCAAGAGAGTTCTGGTACAAGATTATAGACAATATAGGAGTAATCTTACAAAAATTTAGCCCCTGATGATACTCTGTCCCAATGGGGACACCGAAGATCCTCTGTGAATGAGATTGAGTCTCCCGCATAGTATATTATGTTGGGTATAAGACCGCCCTCTGCTGGACATCATGCCACCCACGTCATGATGTTACCCTTCCATATATATAACCCTGTGTGTCAGTCGCCAGGTTAGTTTAATAGAAGTAAAGAATGAGAAAGCATCATACCTGCAAGTCTTAATTGTGTGAGTGCACACACAACATATTGCCTCCTAGCGTCAGGGACATCTCTGATAGAGTTCATAGCATTCTTTAGGGGGAGGGTAAGCAACCAGATGTTGTGGGGACCAATGACATAGATATGAGTAGGGATGAGGTCCTGATTAGGAAAGAAGTTAAAAATCAGGACCTCAGGGGTGATAATCTTAGGATTGCTGCCTGTCCCACATGCCAGAGAGGATAGGAACAGGAAGCTGTGGCAGATGGAAGTGTTGGTGCAGGAGATCAGATTTGTGGATCACTGAGATCACTCCTGGGAAAGGTCTGACCTAAACAAAAAGGACAGGCTGTACCTAAACCAGAGAGGGACTAATATCCTGCTGGGCAGGTTTGCCAGAGCTGTTAGTGGGGGGGGGGGGGGGGGGGATTAAACTAGTTTGACAAGGGTGTGGGAACCAGAACGTGAGTGCAGAGAACAGAGCAGAAGATCAAAACCATGATGTTGTGTGCTCTGAGTTTGTGAGGAAGAATGAAAATGGTCAGTTAGAGGGGTTGAAATATGTCTATTTCAATGCTAGGATTATTAGGAATAAAGGAACGAACTTAGCATGGATCAGTACAATGTTGTGGCCATTACAGAGACTTGGCTGGAGCAAGGGCAGGATTGGCTGATGCAGGTACTGGGGTTCAAGTTTTTTTAAAAGGAATAGGATAGGAGGCAGGAGAAAGGGAGGAGTAGCATTATTGGTCAAGAATGGTATTACAGCTATTGAAAGGGAAGATGCTGCTGAGGGAGTATCTACTGTGTCAGTGTGGGTGGGAGTCTTCTTTCTTTGGCATGGCTTCGCGGACGAAGATTTATGGAGGGGGTAAAAAGTCCACGTCAGCTGCAGGCTCGTTTGTGGCTGACAAGTCCGATGCGGGACAGGCAGACACGATTGCAGCGGTTGCAAGTGAAAATTGGTTGGTTGGGGTTGGGTGTTGGGTTTTTCCTCCTTTGCCTTTTGTCAGTGAGGTGGGCTCTGCGGTCTTCTTCAAAGGAGGTTGCTGCCCGCCAAACTGTGAGGCGCCAAGATGCACGGTTTGAGGCGTTATCAGCCCACTGGCGGTGGTCAATGTGGCAGGCACCAAGAGATTTCTTTAGGCAGTCCTTGTACCTTTTCTTTGGTGCACCTCTGTCACGGTGGCCAGTGGAGAGCTCGCCATATAACACGATCTTGGGAAGGCGATGGTCCTCCATTCTGGAGACGTGTCCCATCCAGCGCAGCTGGATCTTCAGCAGCGTGGACTCGATGCTGTCGACCTCTGCCATCTCGAGTACTTCGACATTAGGGGTGTAAGCGCTCCAATGGATGTTGAGGATGGAGCGGAGACAACGCTGGTAGAAGCGTTCTAGGAGCCGTAGGTGGTGCCGGTAGAGGACCCATAGGAAAAGAGCAATCAATTTACCAGGCATAGTCTATAGACCCCCAAATAACCCTCAGGACAACAAGGAGCAGATAATCAGGCAGAATTGGAAAGGTGTGGGAAATACAGGGATGTTGTTATGGGAGACATCAGGTTCCCTAATATTGAATGGCACTTCCTGACTGCAGGAGGGATAAATGGGTCTGAATTTGTCAGATGTGTTCAATAAAGATTCCTGACAGTATGTGGACCAGCTGAGGAGAGGCTACACTGGATCTAATTATGGGCAATGAACCTTTCAGTGGGTGAGCACTTTGGTGAGAGTGACCAAAACTTCCTGAGCTTTACCATATCTAAGGATAAGGATAAAGGCAGACAAAATGGGAAAGGGTTTAATTGGGAAAGGGAAAATTATGATGGTAAGAGGCAGGAGCTAGCGAGAGTATTTTCAAAGGTGAAAAGACAAAACTAATATGGAGGAAGTTTAGCTAGGGGTTCAGGATAGGAATGTCTCAATTGGACAGGGAAAAGGGAACCATGTTGACAGAACAGGTGAGGTAGCTATTCAAGAGGAAGAAGGAAGCATACATTAGATATAGGAAGCAGGAAACAGGAAGGCTCATGTGAAGCATATGTTAGGTGGGAAGGAGCTTAGGAGAGCTGGAAGGTGGTATGAGAAGCCTTGGCATGTAGGATTAAAGAGAACCCCAAGGTGTTCAATACGTATGTGAAAAACAGAAGGATGACAAGAATGTAGGTGGAGCCACTAAAGGTTAAAGGAGGCAACATGTACCTGGATGTGGAGGAGGTTGGGGAAGTCCTAAATGAACACTTTGATTCAGTAGTCACAAGAGAAAAGGACATGGATCAGGGTGAGAAATGAATAGACTAGGCTTGTGTGCTAGACAATGTGGAGACTAAGAAAGAAGGGGTCAGATGCAATATACCCCAGGCTGCTGTGGGAAGTGAGGGAAGAGATAGCTGGGACAGTGGCTTTGATCATTGAGTCTTCAGAGATGCCAGAGAATTGGAGAATGGCAAATGTAGTCCCTGTGTTTTAAAAAAAAGTAATAGGGAGAATCCTGGGAATTATAGATCAATGGTGTGTAAACTAATGGAGAGGATTCTTAAGGATAGGATCTATGAGCATTTGGAGAAGTACAATCTACTCAAGGGTAGTCAACATGGCTTTGTGAAGGGAAGGTTGTGCCTCATAAGCCTAATTGAGTTTTTTTGCCGGGGTAACAAAGGAAGTTGATGAGGATAAGGCGGTAGATGTGGTCTATATGGATTTTAGCAAGGCATTTTATAAGGTCCCTATGAGAGATTTGTTCAGAAAGTCATGAGTATGGGATCCATGGAACCTTGGCTGTGTGGATAAAAAAATTGGCTTGCAATTAGAAAGCAGAGAGTAGCAGCAGGAGGCAAGTATTTGGCCTGGAGGTCAGTGACTTGTGGAGTTCCACAAGATTCTGTTCTGGGACTCTTGCTCTTCATGAACCTTATAAGTAACGTAGATGAAGAAGCAGAAGGATTCATCAATATATTTTTGGATGATACGAAGGTCGGAGGAGTTGTGGATGATGCTGAAGGTTATTATAGGTAATGAAAGGAAATAGACAGGATGCAGAGTTGGGCAGAAAAGTGGCAGATGAAGTTCAATCCAGGTAAGGGTACGGCGATACATTTTGGAAGAACAAATCAAAAGGTTGAGTACAGGATTAATGGTCGATTATTTCAGAATGTAGATGAACAGAGAGGCTTTTGGGTCCAAATCCATACATCCCTAAAGATTTCCCCACAGGTTGATAGGATAGTTAAGAAGGCCTATGGGATGTTGGGCTTCATTAATAGGGGGATTGAGTTCAAGAAACAAGAGGTCAATATTGCAACTCTACAAATCTCTGGTGAGACTACACTAGTGTCATCACTAGGGGGTGCAGGGGTTGCAGACCATCAGAGGGGGTGACATGACTGTCTACAAAATTTTTGTGCAGTGTTTCAGTAGAAATTTATTATTTTTTTATAAAAATACAGTAAAACTCCAATTATACATAATCGGATCTCCAAAGTCCTCATTTCTCTGAAATGTTTTTTTTTAATTTGGATAAATGAGAATAGTCAAAATAAATCAGAGATCCTCATTTATCCAAATTTTTTTCAGAGCCAAACTGACCTCACAGGTTGAAAAAAAATTAACTTGACTTGAAATAAGAATGATGACTGTCCTCGTTTCAGGTAAATCCCTTCTCTCTCTCTTTCCATTTCTTCTTTACCTTTCACTATTAACTTTTCTGTCCAACTCTCCCTCTCAAATTGCGTGCCACAAGTGGTGGGAAGAATCGCTTCTCCCAATGAGAGCGGCCTTCAGGCAGGAGCGGGACCTCAGGCTCAGTGGCATCCCTCCCTTCCCCTTCCCTCGCTCCCTCCTCAGAACACCGGAGCTCACAGTGCCAACTCTGAACCATCTCCTCAATGGGCTCCACAGTGTGTGTGTGTGTGTGTGTGTGTGTGTGTGTGTGCAGTAGGCCTAGATTTGAAGTGGGGTCTTGGGTATTGAGAGCTCCGGTAACCAGGGAGAGAGGAGCCCGCGGACTCGCCAGTGAGTGTTCCACTGGCCCAGGAAGCCTCCCTGGGGATCAATAGCGGCAGTGGGGACATGTCAGGGATCAGTGGCAGCAGGTGAGAGGGCTCGGTGATTAGCGAAGGCATTGCGGCCAGAATTATTTTAGTGAAAATTAAACATTATTTTAATGCTTTAAAAGTGTTTGTTGTTGTTTGTTGTTGTTTAAGCACTGATACAAGTGATTTCCTGTTGCTACTGGGCTGTTTCTAAAAAATGACCAGTTAACAGAATAAAACATTTATCTGACATAGGCCTGATCCCAACCATTTTGCATAATCGGAGTTGTACTCTGTAATTAATTATAACGACCAAAACATTTTTCATAAGCCTAGCTTACATGTATCAATGTACCTACAAAGATAAAACTCGATGCTAATTTACTTTTTGAACCTGCTAATGTGCTCCGGTCAGAGCCTTCCACCAACCCCCGCCCCCCCCCCCCCCCACCCCAATCCCGGTGCTCAGCACTGCCACCTCATTCCTCCCACCCCCTCCACTAACCACTGCTGCCGCCACCCTGGACATACAAGGAACATTCAGTCCATGGGATCACTGACACTTGAAGTATTGTGTTTAGTTCTGGTCACCTCATTATAGGAAGGACATGGAAGCTAAGGAAATGATGCAGAGGAGATTTACTAGGACGTGGCCTGGATTGTAAAATAAATCTTAGCAGAGCTGAGACTTCTCTCTTTGGAACATAGAAGGATGAAAGGAGACTTAATAGAGGTCTACTAGGTTATGAGAGGCATAGATAGGGTGGACAAGCAGCACTTGTTACCCAGGGCAGGAATAGCAAATACCAGAGGATGTGCGTACAAAGTGAGGGGAGGGAAGTTTAGGGGAGACATCGAGGGTAAGTGTTTTTTTACACGCGGAGAGCTGTGGGTGTGTGGAATGCTTTGCCAGGAAAGGTGGTGGAGGCTGAAACATTTAAGAGAGTCTTAGACAGGCACATGGATGGAAGAAAAAAGTTCACAGGGTAGGGAGGGTTTATTATATATGGGTCAGCTCAAAATCGAGGGCCATAAAGCCTGTATTGTGCTGTAGTGTTCTATGTCCTATTTTCTTTATTATAAAATAGTCAGGAAGCTAAAAGAGGAAAAGATGCATCAATATAAGCAAAGAAAACAATGACTCCTGTGTGGTGAGATGAAATGCTACAAGGAGAAACATTTAGGTGGCATAGAGGAATAGGAAAAGCCAATCAAGTTGTTTGAAGTGCTCTCCATGCCCCCAAACAGAGGGAGGTGGAAGAACAAAAATGTAAGCACATTTCAGAGGAGAGTAAATAACAGTGAGGCAGTAATAGTCAGGAGTGAAACAAGAAAAGGTGCAGACGTTGTGATTTAGGTAAATACACATAAGTGCAGAAAAAATTCAGCTGGTCCTGCAGCGTCCTTCAGAAGCAAAGATGTGTAGCCAGCGTTTTTGTACCTGAGTCCTTTATCAACAGCTCAGGCCTGAAACGTTGATTATACATCTTTGTTTCCTCTGGGCATTGCGGGACCTGATGAGTTTCTACTGTTTAATAATCGTCAGGGCTGTTTTCTTTGAAACTAATGACAGACAAGGATAAAACAGTGAAAGGCCAAGATGAGTGAACAGGAGCAGCAAATTTCCCTTGTGGAAAGGGGTACTGAAATCATTGCCAGAAAGATAAAAGGAGAGATGAGGAAATATTTTCTCACTCAGCAAAGGGTGGAGGTCAGTAACACTGTATTTAACACAATGCTTGGTTGATCTCTACAACAACCATCACCCACAAGGCTAAGAACCAAAAGCCAAGGAGGAATGTGAAGCTAAAGTCCATTTGTGACTGACACGGACATCATTGGCATAATGGCCTTTACTCTGTCATAAAGTAAAATCTCAGTTTCAGTTGAGGGAGAGTTGGAGTCGGAGGAGGGGCAAGTAAATTGGTGAATGCAAGATTTTTGACAGGTTTAAAAAGGGTGCAGAGGGCAAAGGGTTAAGCAGAGTGTTGATTTGTGGGAGTCAGTAATTGGAAAATTTGAGTTAAATGGCAGGGACGAATAAAAGGAGGGGTAGCTAAAAGAATGGCCTGATCTGAGGCTTTGGCTCAAGATAATTTGATGAGGAGAGCTTGCTTGCTACCAGAGAGGTAAAGACCAGGAGAGGTAGTTTAATCCTTTAATTAAATTTAGATAATGGGCAGTGGATTGCTCCAGTTGTGGGATGTGGGAAATCTTGGATAGTGTACTTGTACCTGATGACTACACCTGCAAAAGGTGCATCTAACTGCAGCTCCTAACAAACCAACTTAGAAAAATAGACCTGGAATTGGATGAACTGTGGATCTTGAGGGAGGCAGAGGCAGTTGTAGACAGGAGTTTCAGGGAGGCAGTGACCCCTAAAAGTCAGGAGGCAGGTAACTGGGTTTGGACAGGGAAGGGGAAGATGCACACAGTGCAAAGAACCCCT
Organism: Narcine bancroftii; assembly: GCF_036971445.1. NCBI lineage: Eukaryota > Metazoa > Chordata > Chondrichthyes > Torpediniformes > Narcinidae > Narcine > Narcine bancroftii. The sequence goes on from NC_091471.1 coordinate 152,621,717, forward strand.
GTGGCTGTTCCAATTAACAGAGGCTGACCCCCTCCCCACCCCCAGCCCCACACTGGGTCAGAAGGGAAAGGAAAGGGAGAGAAGAGGAGAGTGATGATAATTATGGAATTTTTACAGACAAGTGGATAGGAGGTTCTGTGAACAACATTGAGGCTCCAGAATGGTATGTTGCCTCCCAGGTGCCAGGATCAGGGATATCTCTGATCGAGTTCATAGCCTTCAGGAGGGGGAGGGTGAACAGCCAGATGTTGTGGTCCACATTGGGACTAATGACATTGGTAGGATTTGGGATGAGGTACTGAAGAGGAAACACAGGAAGTTAGGAAAAATGTTAATCTCAGGACTGCTGCCTGTGCCATGTGCCAGAGAGGGTATGAACAGGAAATTGTGGCAGATGAATTGGTGGCTGAAGAGTTGGTTCAAGGGGCACGAGTTCTGATTTCTGGATCTCTGGGACTTCTGGGGAAGGTCAGACCTGTACAGAAAGGACAGGCAGCACCTGAACTGGAGAGGGACCAACATCCTGATGAACATGTTTGCTAGAGTCGTTGGGGAGGGTTTAAACTAGTTTGGCAGTGGGATGTGAGTGCAGAGTGGGATGTGAGTGGTTGGGGTGTGAAAGATGAAAATAGAAAAAAGTAAAATAATGTGCAGAAAAGATGACAAAAAGGACAGGCAGGTGAAAAGACAAGATCATTTGCAGTACAATAGAAATGCAATAAGAGCGGGATCAGATACAGGCCTAAGTGGACTGTACTTAAATGCGAGGAGCATTAGGACTACAGTGGATGATCTTGTTATACAGATTTAATGATATGACATTGTGGTCATCACTGAGATGTGGTTTAATGATGGATGTGAATGGCAGCTGAATGTCCAAGTGTATAGGAAAGATAGGCAGGTCAGTAGAGAGTGTTGTGTGGTGCTGATGGTAAGCAATGATATTAAATCCCTAGAAAGAAAGGACATAAGGTCAGAAGTTGTAGAATCCTTATGGGTTGAATTAATAAATGGTAAGGGTAAAAGGACACTAATAGCAGTTTAATACAAGCCCCCAAACAGCAGCCAGGAACTGAACTATGAGTTACAGCTGGAAATAGAAAAAGCATGACAGAAGAAAAATGTCAAAATAATTGATGGATTTTAACATGAAGGGGGATTGGGAAAGTCAGAAAGGTAATGAATCTCAGGAGAGAGTTTGTAAAATATCTACGGGATGGCTTTTTGGAACAGCTTGTCGATAAGCCCACCAGAGGATCGGTGGTTTTGGTTTGGTTGATGTGTAATGAGGTGTTTAGGGAATTAAAGGTAATGGAACCCTTAGGAAGTAGTGATCACAACATGACTGAGTTCAGTTTCAAATATGAAAAGGAAAAGCTGATATCAGGTGTGTTGATATTTCAGTGGAACAAAGGAAATTACAGAGCTATAAGAGAGGATCTGGTCCAAGTTGACTGGAAAAGCAAGTTAGCTGGAGGGATGGCAGAGCAGAACTGGATGATATTTCTCCAAGAAATAAAGTCCAGGATAGATTTTTATTAATAAAAAGAAAATTATGAATGGGAAAAATGGCACAAATGTGGCTAACAAGAGAGATTAAGGCTAAAATAAAAAGCAAAAGGGAGGGCAAAAATTAGTGGGAAAAACAGAGGGTGGAAAAAAAATTTAAAACTTATTAAAAGAGACAGTCATTTGGAAAGGATGATTTATGAAAGGAAGTTGGAAAATAACATACAAAAGGAGACTGAGATTTTCAAATATATGAAGAGTAAAAGAGATACACAGGTAGATAAAGGACTGATTAAAAATGATAAATGGTAACCAAGAGAAACTAAATGAGTATTTTGCATCATTTTTCACTGAAGAAGACAATAGCAATATACCCGATAGAGGTCTCAGGGATACAGTGCAGTGAAAATTACTGGAGTGTTAATGCTTAGTAAGCTGAATGGACTAAAAATATATAAGACTCCTGGACCAGATGAGGTGCACCCAAGGGTTCTGAAGGAGATGGCTTTGGAGATTGTGGAGGGATTGGAAATGATTTTCCAAGAAGCAATAGACTCTGGCATGGTTCCAGAGGACTGGAAGATCACAAATGTAGTTCTGCTGTTTAAGAAAGAAGAGGCAGAAAAAAAGGAAATTACAGTCCCTATTAGTCTGACATTGGTGGTTGGAAAGTTATTGGAGTTAATCGTGAAGGACAAGGTTATGAAATAACTTGAGGAGCATGACATGATGGGTCAAAACCAGGTTAAGAGAAGATGATGCCTGACCAACCTCTTGGAATTTGTTGAGGTCATTTCAAGTAGGATGTTGTGTATTTGGATTTTCAAAAGGCCTTCAAGAATGTACCGCATAAGACACTGCTTAATAAGATGAGAGCCCATGGAATTAAGAAAGATATTAGATTGGGTGGAACATTGACTGATAGGCAGAAAGCAAAGGGTGGGATTAAAGGGATCATATTCTAGTTGGTTGCCAGTTACTAGTGGTGTTCCGCAGGGGTCGGTGATGGGGATGCTTATTTTTACAATGGATTATGGATTGAATGTTTTTTTGTGGTGAAGTTTGCAGATAACACCAAGTTAGGTGGTGGAGTAGGAAGTTTTGAAGAAATCGAAGGGTTGCAGAGTGACTTGGACAGTTAACAAAGAAATGGCAGATGAGATACATTGTTGAGAAATATACAGTTGTACATTTTGGAAGAGGAAATAAACAGGCAGTTTATTATTTGGATGGAGATAAAATTCAAAATTAAGAAGTGCAACAGGACTTGGGGGTCCTTGTACAGGTTAGCCTAAATGTTAACCACCAGTTTGGATTGGCAGTAAAGAAAGAGAATGCTATGTTGGCATTCATTTCAAGACAAATCGTGTATGAAGTGTTGATGAGGCTCTATGGGGCACTGGTGAGACCTCATTTGGAGAACAGTGTGCAGTTTTGTGCCCCTTAGAAGGGATGTATTGATGTTGGAGAGATGGAGAGAGTATAGAGAAGATTTACCAGGATGATTCCTGGAATTCAGGGGATGGCATATGAGGGAAGTTTATCATGTCTTGTGCTGTATTCATTGGAGTTTAGAAGAATGAGAGCAGATCTCATAGAAACATTTTGAATGCTGAAAGGATTGGACAGAGTAGATGTGAATAAGATGTTTCCCTTGGTGGATGAATCCAGGACAAGAAGGCACTGTCTTAGAATTAGAAGGTACCCATTTAAAACTGATGAGGAGAAATTTCTTTAGCCAGAGGATCATGGATTTGTGGAATTTGTTGCCACATACAGCTGTGGAGGCCCGATCATTGGGGGGAAGGTTGATAGGTATCAAGGGATATGGGGAAAAGACTGGAATTTGGAATGGTTTAGCTCATGGTGGATTATGGAGAAGACTCGATGGGTTAAATGTTCTCCTTCTGTTCCTTGATCTTATGATAAACTTGGATGATTCATTGTCTGGTTGATGTAGCTGCTTGTAGCCATAGCTATTTCTCATTTTGCACACAAGTGGTCACAATGTTCAAACTGTTGATCGATTTTGGCCTTTTTGGGAGCCATCATCCAAACAGCAACTGACTACACAACGTCAGAGTCTTGTGACAGCAAAGGATCGAACCTAGAGATGATGTGCAGGGATAGCCAAGCTTCATGTTTCATGTTATAACAGCTCCCACCTTGCAGCATCTGTAGCTGACAAGTGCAAAGATGCACATCAGCACCCAATGCAGTCCAAATCAATACCGCTCAGATGAAAGGTCCTTGGCTTCAACAGCTTTCATGATCAATGTCCAGAGAAGCAGGAAAATGTGTGAGTGGGATTCAAGCATTTAGTCAGAGAGAAACCTTTAAGCACTCGTCAGAAATCTCATTTAATGAAACATCTGCCAAATTTTACAAGAGAGCATAACAGAATTCTGACTGATGCATCTGCCAGTGAAGCCAAGGAGAAGGGGGGGATCTATTTCAAAATCAAGGCTGTTTTAAAGTTACGCTTGAAGTAAGATGACTGGGGTACAACAGCATAGCTTTACAGCCCTAGCAGTGTTCTGGACCACTGATCCAGAGATGCGAGTTTAAATCCCATCCTGGCAGCTGTGGACTTCATTTCATGTAATTAAATAAAACTGGACTCATTTCCTTCAAAATAAAGGCCAACCTCAATAACATTATAGCGAAGCCAGATTGTTGTCATGGATATCCATCCAGTTCATCGTTTGCTTCAGGGAAATAAATGTACTGAAGAGAAACACAAAACTACAGATGCTCTTGAGCAAGTAGCTTGGGTGGGGGTGGGGGGGGTGGCGGGGGTGTAAGACAGCACCCATGAGTAGATATAGACAGCCAATATCTTGGGACACAAAAAGGGTCTTGATGGGAAATATTGACTGACCATTATTGTCGATGAATGCTATCAAACCTGCTGAGTCCATCCAGCAGCTCATTGCTTGCTAATGGAATTTACTCTCCTTGCATATCCTGTCGGATATGTGAATCCAGACATAAAAATATGTTTGACTCTTAACTGACTCCACATTTCCAGGAGCAATTAGGAAATGTATAATAATGGATAATGTCCCATAAACAAATAAATTAAAAAGAATAAAATGGAACATTTAAACCAGGGCCTTGGCACCTTTAACGAAATGTATTTAAAGGAATGTGGGAACCAGGACCTGATGAGTTAAAGGGTGCAAGGTATGCTCAGATCAAAGTCATTCTTGTAATTTGTTAGAGATTTGGACTAAAAGGAATTTATTGATAGGTATGAAAGGTAAAATATCTGTTCAGGCTCCAATATATCAAAATAAATTGATTCCTTTTTTGTTGAATAATATATATTTAAAAGAATAGCAGATTAAAGGAATAAAATCATTGCAGGATTGTTTTGAAGAAGTTAAATATTTATTGTTTAATCGACAGAGAGAAATTTGGAATTTCAGTGAATTCTTTATTTGTGAATGACCAAATGAGAGCATTAGTGAAAGAAAATTTTGGAAGAGAAATTAAAATTCCTAAGTTAATGAAATTTGAGTTTTTGATTTCTCACTCATTAAATAAGGGTTTTATTCCTGAAATGTATGCATTGTTGCAAGACACTATGGATAAAATAAATTTAGATAAATCTAGGATTAAATGGGAAAATGACTTAATTTGCGATATTAATCAGGCCGATTGGGAGACTGTTTTGATGGTGTGACTAAATTGCTTAATGCAAGATATAGTATGGTTAATTATAATTTTCTGATCCCTGAGAAACTGAAAAAATATGGATTTAGTAATTCAGAAGTGTTTTAGATGTGGATTGTGTGTAGGAACATTTGACTGGCTTTACAAGGTTCAACCATTTTGGCAAAAAAATTAGGGAATTTCTTCAAAAATTGTTTAAGATAAAATTTTTATTAGATCCAAAAATTTGTTGGGTTGTACTGTCCTATTTAATGATTTGGGGTTGGACAAGTTTCAGATAGCTTTTCTTCGTCTAACGTTAGCTGTAGCACGTAAATTTATCGTGACTTCATGGAAAGATGAGGCTGAGGTAAATGTAATTCGTTGGCATAATGAGTTGGGGTCTTGTATTTATATGGAGAAAATAACATAATTTGCATGATAATTATGACTTTTTTATTAAGATGTGGTCACCATATTTGAAATGTATGGGTTTAGTAAAAAAAGTTGTTTTTTTTGTTTCTTTTATGATGTTTTTTGTATGCTTCCCTGCAGGGTTTCCCAGGGTGGGTGGAGGGGGGTGGGTTAGTTGTAGCTTTTCATTTTTATATTATGGACTTTGTATAAGTTTTTTCTTGAAAAATTTAAATAAAGTTTTTTTTTTAAGTTAGGGGACTTAAGTTTAGGGGAGACATCAGGGGTAAGTTTTTTTAAACAGAGTTGTGGGTGCTTGGAATGCCTTGCCTGGATGGAGGCTGAAACATTAGGAGCATTTAAGAGCCTTTTAGACAGGCATGTGGATGAAGGAAAAATAGAGGGTTACAGGGTAGGGTGGATTTAGTATGTTTTTAGTGATATATGGGTCAGCACAACATTGAGGACAGAAGGGCCTGTACTGTGCTGTATGTTCAACATGTATATACTATGTTCAACATGTATATACTATGAGCAACATGTATATACTATGAGCAGATTTTTTTTGCACTACTGATAAAGTGATGGTTCTGCCTTGCCCACAGAAAAAGAATCTCATGGCTGTATATGATGTCATGTATGTACTCTGACAATAAATCTAAAATCTAAATTGTCCTTCTGCAATGGAATGACTCTTTACTGTGCATTTCCCATACTGTGGGATGAGAATATTCCTTGTGGGCTGTGGAACATGTATCTACAACATACATTGAAGCCTCCTCAGTGCATTTACCTGTTAGCCCTTTGGATGTGGGCAAATTCAACCCCTTCAGCATCTCCTGTGCATAATGATCTTGGTCTCAAATGACACATACATAGAATTATCATACATTATAGCACAGAAACAGGCTCTTTGGCCCATCTTGTCCTGCCAAACTATTATTCTATCTCATCCTATTGACCTGTTTCTGGACCATTGCTCTCTATACCTCTCCCAGCCATGAACCTATCCAAACTTTTTTTGAAATGTTGAAATCTAGCCTACATTCACCACTTCAGCTAGAAGCTTGTTCCACATTTTGACCACTCCCTGTATGAAGAAATTTTCCCTAAGGTTCCCTTTCAATATTATTTCACCTTTCATCCTTAACCCATGATCTTGTCTCACCTAACCTCCTTTGGGGGGAAAAAACTGCTTGCATTTAATCTCTACTCCTCATAAATGTTGTACACCTCTATTCCCCTCATTCCCTGATGTTCTGGAAAATAAAGTATTAACCAATTTAATTTTTCCCTGAAACTCAGTTTCTGCACTCTTTCAATCTTTCCTTTAACTAGGTGATCAAAACTGCACACAATGATCCAAATTAGGCCTCACCAATGTCTTCACCATAATATCCTAACACCTGTACTCAATAGTTTGATATATGAAGATACAGAAGATACTATGGGATATATGGAAGGGAAAGAAAGCAAGTTATTCTATCTAAACACAGAATAACTTGAGAAAAATTATCAGGTGTCTGCATTCACTTCCCTGAGGTTCAGACATGGGTGGTGGATTTTTTTAAAAGGAATGCAGCCATTCAATGCAGTCAAGATGCAGTGTTCCTGCAAATCTGTCAGGAGCTTTGGGACTCCAACATAAGCATGGCTACTAATCATGACTGGTCATTTGACTTTTCTTGTTAATGGAGTTAATTTAAGTATTTTTAACTGTTTTTCCTTATGAATCCATCTATTTGACCAAGCTTTTGGTCATCTGTGTTAATTACCTTCATCTTCTTTTGGCACATGGTAACATCTTTACAATTGTCTGGACTTTTCATTTTTTTAGAGCCACTCTGGAGTTATGATTAAAAGAATTCTCCAAGCACATCAAGGCAGGATTCGTGGAGAAAAGTACTGTTATAGACAACTTCACTTGTCCTCTGGTTACTTTAAAATAAACAAATTAACTCATATTAGGATAAAAGGCTGGGGAAAAATTTTATGACTATGTTAAGCATTAATCATTCCACAATCAAGTTTTCCTTCAAATGGAAGTTCTAATTTCTGCATCATTTTAAGCATTTGGTTCAGAGTATATTGTGAACATGAATGTCAGTATGAACCCAAGTTGAACAATAGATACATGAAGAGTTGGCAACATATTGTCCACCTTGTAAGCTCCACATTTTAAAAAAAAACTAAAAACAGCAAATGTATGATACTTCATTTGGTTATATTAAACCTACATCCATGTGTAACGGCTGACACTTCTATTTTTGATCATCTTTACCATTTTTTGTAAAGATATAGCATGGTAACAGGCCCTTCTGGCCCACAAGCCCATACTGCCCAATTATACCCAGGTGACCATTTAACTCACAAGCCCAAGTGTCTTTGGAATGTGGGAGGACATTCCAGAAATCCATGTGGTCATGGAAAGAATGTACAAACTCCTTCCAGACTGTGGCAGTTTTAAACCCAGGTTGCTGGTGCTGTGAAAGCATTGAACTAATTGCAAGGCTAATTATGCCGCCCCTTGTCTATACACCTTTCATGAATTACATGAATTCTCTACCACCATTTGCACATGCAATCACACAGTGAGACACTTTCAATCTACATGTTAATGTTTTAGATTATGTTTATTAATATTTTAGATATGGTAAACTTTTACATTGCAGTTTAAAAATAAAGCACAAGCACAGATACTAGAAAACTGAATGGGCAAATAGAAGCTGGAAGGACTCAACAGGTCAGGCTCCCTCCTCAGAGAAATGAGCAGTCAACGATTCAGGTTGAGACCTGATATTGAGACTAAAATGGGAGGGGAAATAACAAGCACAATAATGGAGCAGGATGCAAGGTGATACTGTACTGAAGGAGGTGGGCGAAGTGAAGAGGCAGATTGGAGAGGAGATGAGAGGAGGATGGGGTGTTATGGTGGGGGTGGGAGGGAGGGGGAAGAGGGAAGGTTTGCGAGAAAAGCAAATTGGGGAGCAGGTAAAGGACAGATGAAACAATGGAAGCTGATAGCAGTAGGGGGTCACTCAAAAAATAGAAAATTCAGTGTTCATGTGGCTGGGTTTAAGGTTGTCCTGTAGAAATTTGGTGTTCCTCATATTTACATTTAATCTCAACCTGCCACTGGATGAAGCCAAGGAAAGACATGTCACTGTGGGAATAGTATTTTTTAAAAACTTTATTTAAGATTTTCAAAATACGTAAAAATGATACATAGAAATAATATCAAAATAATTTAAAACATAAACCCATCCCACCCTCCCAACACCCTCAGCACGTCCCACAAGGGGAGCCAAAAAAAAGTAGTAATAAACTATATAATATCTTAAGATATTTCTAAACCCATACCTTTCAAATAAGGGACCACATTTGAACAAAAACGAATAATTATCATACAAATTATGTTATGTTTTCCTAACAAATACAAGATCTCAAACTCATTATGCCAATGTACTATATTTACTTCTACATCTTTCCAAGTAATCGCTATACATTTCTGCACTTCTGCCAATGCTAGATGAATAAAAGCTATCTGAAACTTATCCAACCCCAAACCAGTCAACGAAATAGTGTAACCCAATAAAGAAAATTCTAGATCTAATGGCAATTTGATCTTAGATAATTTTTCCAAAAATACTCTAATTTTTTTCCCAAAATGGTTGAACATTATCACAAAGCCAAACAAAATGCAAACATGTTCCAATATATTGTCCACATCTAAAACATAAATCCGAATAACTGAATCCATATTTTTTCAATTTCTCAGGGGTGAAGTACAACTGATGCAAAAAATTATAATTAACCATACTATATCTTACATTAAGTAATTTAGTCACCCCATCTTGGCACATAATTCCCCAATCTTCCTGAGGTATATCGTAAGATAAATCCCCTTCCCAGCTATTTCTAGATTTATTTAAATTTGACTTATCCATACTATCATGTAACAAAGCATACAGATCAGAAATAAAACCCTTTTTTTTAATGAATGTTAAATCAAAATTTCAAATTTTGTTAATTTAGGCATTATCATTTCTTTTCCAAAATTGTCCCTAACTAATGTTATAACCTGATAATATACAAATAAACAATTCAGTATTATTCCAAATTTTTCTCCAAGTTGATTAAAAGAAAGAAATTGTCTTGATGGTAAGATTGAAATAATTGTCTACACAAGATTCCTTGGCATTTCCATTGTTTCTACCTGCTCCTTTACTACCAAACTTAGCTCCCCATCACAATCCCCACACTATCTTGTCCCCCTCGCCCAGTCCCTGCTCACCTCATCCATGACATCACATGTGCTCTCTACCTATTGAAAATCTTCCAGTTCCCTAGACCCCACCACCTCATCTTACCCATATCTGTGCAAACCTTATAGAGATTCATTCCTCATCAGAAAGGCCTTGGGGATTCCATTTCCTTCTTGAACACAGATCCATTCAGCCCTCAGTGTAGGATGACTGTGATTGGCTGAGAGTGTAGCCACACCTACTGGCAGGTCTTAAAGGATTGCTCCTCGCCAGACCAGGTCATTCTGAACTTGTGATATGCTCCTGTCTTTTAGTTAATAAAAGCCTTGGTTTGGATCAACAAATCTTTGGTTCTTTCGACGCGTATTACAAAATGTAAATATTTTAAAACTGCACTGAAATGTTTATTGTTGCATTTTTTGAAAATCACTTCAGTTTAATTTTTTTTTGTTGATTAACTGTCGTATAAATAGAAATTTGGTTTCCATCACAGAGAGCTGAAATCAGCAATCTGTCCATTATTATGACTTAAATATTAAACCCCTGCATTTGACTCTAAACAGAGTACAATAAGTGTATGATAAAGTATGAGTTAGTGTATGGTGGATGTCCTAGGAAGAAGGACTATATAGGAAGCTGAACATTACAATCACTTCTCCATTTTAAATATTGATTATCAAATCTAGAACTTTGAATGTATTTGGGTGCTAAAAATGAACAGAACAATCCTTCAACCATGCATGAAATTTTGGCACACTGTTCAAAATTTAAAAAAATATTTCACACATCACTTGCAAGTAGCATAATATCCAAAGTATTTTTTTTCAGATCCCTTAAATGAAGTTAGGTGTGCAATTTTGAATATCACTTACACACAAAAAATTCATCATGAGTCTAGTGTTCTTTTGCATTTGTGAAGTAAAAGTCTAAAAATGAAATCTAATTTCCAGATTTGTATATGAAGTAGGCCTTTGCAAGGTTGATACAATCACAGTGATGTTCTTTAAATCATTATATTCTTGGATTGTTTGTTAACCCACGTAGGTGTCTTGTGCACAATGAACAGGTAGTTGAATATTCAGTGATTTTCTTACTGATTTTTTTTTTAAAAAGCTCAAAGATCTATTTTTCATCTACAGGCAGGAGGCCTGGAATATTTGAAATGAAAAAGAGTAACCAGTCAAAGGGAAAAGAGTGGTGGGGATGGGGGAATAGCCATAGGGTTTAGAAGCTTTTACTTTTGTAGATCCAGAAAAGGCATTCCTGCCTCTGCAGAAATATAGCACTTCACATTTTACTTTTTTTTCCTTCTCAAGTTGTCAAGTGTATTTGGAAGTTGTGTACATCACAACTCTTCAAATTCAGACATGATAAAACTGAGATGAGCCAATTTTTGGCATACCTCGTGGAAAGGCCCAGTAACAGGAGAGGTCTAGATGGAGGTGGACACTGATATTTGCTCACCCTACCCCTCATGCCCCCAATCCAATTTTGATTGGATTGAATCTTCTCAGTGTAATAAATCCAGTGGTTATATACTTCCACACTTAAAGATTCACGTGCATTTGACCACAGACTGGGAGTATGTGGTTATTTTAAATTCCCTGACCTTGGAATAAATGATTTTTCACAACAGAAGAGATCAAAAATGCATCCAGTCATACATGACAATATTGTCTCATAGCTGCTTAAGGGAGAAGTACTGTTGGTGTTAGGCTGGTTTGACAGTAGGGATAGAACATTGCACCTCATTTGTGTTCACACCTTGTACTGTAACAGCTCTATCTTTGATTTCATATCACTTGCAGAGATCTGGAATTTCTGCACCAAGACAGAGAGACGTTCAGTTGTCTAATCACCTTGGCATTTCTCCTGTACTTCCCATGAATCCAAAGGTCATAAGGAGTGCACTAACAAGTGTACTTAGAGCAGCATTTTATTCTGTGTGTAGGTATCTAATACAGTACATTTCCTTATATCTGAAGTTTTGAATACCAAAAATTCCAATAACCAAACTTTCTTTTAATGCTGACATGACATCACATGTTGAAAAATATTTATCACCCAACTTGCCCATGAGGGGCTCAAACATTCTGTTAGAGCCAGTTTGGTAACAGAGCTCAGAACCAGCTGGAAGTCAGATGCAAAATGGCTGGATGTAGACCCAGAGAAGCAGGCTGGAATCTCGAGCCATCAGTGAGCAACTAGAGTAAGTTGGCAGTCAGGCAGTGCATGGGGAAAATGCAAGTGCAAGGATCAGCCCTTAAACTAAAGGGCATGAATGCTGATTGTCTTCATTTCAGGTAACTTCTTCCCAATTTTTTCCATTTCTTCTTTATCCTCTGCTGTACTTGATTTACAAACTGCTTTCCACTGATTCCCAGCCGCAAGCAGTCAGAAGAATCCTTTGTCCCGGCGTCATCAAGGAGAGCAGCCTCCCAGATAGGAGCGGAGACCTCTGGTTCCTGGTAAGGTGCAGGGACAGTAGGCAGGACTGGCGGTGGTGGGGAGGTGTTGTAGACTGGAGGCAGCGATGGGGAGGTGTCAAGGACCAGAGAAGGCTGATGCTACTGTGCTGTTTTGGGTTTGTTTTTGTTTTGTTCCAATATCCAAAAAAAAATCAATAACCGAACAACATCTCGTCCCAAGTATTTCGGATATGGGGAAATGTACTGTTTTGGGGAAAACCTCTTTAGTTATTGCCAAAATGTTTCTAAGGGTTACTCTACAAGAGTGGCAGAAGGTGTTGAGGTGGCAGAAGGTGCTTTTTTTAAAATCATCATCTAGAAATCTAAATAAAATAAATAGATTACTATCACTTTCCAGTAACATTTATTTTCTAGCAACAATACCCTCCACTGTCTCTCTCTCTTTCCCTATCACCTCAGCTTTTATCCTATTCAGTCTTCCCACCTTTATCCACCTAATACCTCTTGCCTGTTGGCCTATACTCCTTCCATTCCCCTCCCCACCTTTTTTATTCAGGCACCTGCTTGCTTGTGTTCATGCCTTGATGAAGAGCTCAGACCCAAAACATTGGTTATATCACTTTGCTTCCTATGGACAATGTGTGACCTTCACAAGCATAACATGAAAATACAATCCTTTTATTTACCTCAAGCATTGAAGCTGTCTTTTATCAATAAAACAAGACTTCTTTTTGTGAATGTGAATGATCATAGAAAGATACTTCATTACTTCTAACAGATTAATTAGAAAGAATATACTTCTACAGCATGTTTCCTGATTTTACAATCTAAAGTTAAAAGGTAAAGGTTCCATTTTTGTCATATGATAATACATCCATGTTTTTCTTCTAATAATCCCAAAAAAGACATTGTAATGATAGTGCTAGTGATCCTCCTGACCACAAGAGGGAGTCAGAAACTAGTTTGTGGCAGCTTCGGTTGAATTCCAGGTAGATGTCTCCATGTGGTCATGACTACTACAGCTAATATAGTTGTTTTAAAAGAACCTAAGTTTCTTTATTATAATAAAAAGAAATATCACAGACATCAGCTGCAGCTCAACACTGATGGGTTGACTTCTCTGCTGTGAAATGTAAAGCCATAACCTTACAAGGTAATGAACAGGCTTATCACTAAGTACTAAGATGGGATGTGTGTTTACACCATTACACTACACAAACAGAATGACTGCATCAAGAATGTCCCATCAGTTTCTGTGCTCTGGCTGTTTTACCCATCTTGGAATCAAGTAGCTTGCAAACCAAATTTAATTTCCTCATAAGGTTGAAGAAGTCATATTTTGAATCTTATATTCAGATGGAGGCTATTTGTCCCTTCAGGTTTATGCTGGCTCCCAAAGGATTCATTCCATTAGTCCCACACCTGCTGCCTTGTATTTTTGCAACTTTGGGGTGGCATGGTTAATGTGACACTATTAGTTTGGATCTGGGGTTTGAATCCTACGCTGTCTGCATGGAGCATGTACATTCTCCCCGTGTCTGCACGGGTTTTCCCTGGTGGCTCTGTTTTCCTCCCACCGTTCAAAAGCGTAGCATGGGCAGCATGGGTTGTGGGCTGAAATGGCCTGTTACCATGCACGATGTCGAAATCTTTTTAAAACTAAATTTAAAATTTACTCTCTCTCAAAAGTCCAAAAACTCCCATTATGATTTAGTTAGTAACTTCCTCCAGGTGTAATTTCAGATTCAGACTATAGATTACAGATTTATTGACGAAGTACATACATGGCATCACATACAACCCTGAGATTCCTTTTCCTGTGGGCACAACAGAATTACCACTAATTGGTAGTGCAAAAAATAAACTGTACACAGGGTAAACATGTAAACAAATAAAAGAACTGTAAACAGATAATGAATGTAAACAATCTGACTGTGCAATAGAGAGAGAACAAAAGAAAGTCAATAAAGTGAACAAGTTCAGACTTATCAGACCAGTGTTTTAGATGTGGACAGGAGATAGATACTTTTTTACCATCTACTGATCCTGCCCTAAAGTGAAACCCTTTTGAATAAATTTGGCAACTTTTTTAGAACAGGTGACAGGAATCAAATTCCCACAAAACCCAATGCTATTTTTATTATACTGAAGGGATAAGACCAAAATTGGAATCTATGTAGTCAAAAATCATTTGTAAAGATTTCCTTAGCAGAAGCAAGAAAATGTATAGCAGTAACATGGAAACCAGGCAGAAATACATAGCCGTGTTCCTCTTGAGAAGATAACATAATCTGAGAAATAAATAAGATGTAATTTTGAAAATTTGGCACCCGTATTTACAAATTGAGGGAATTAATTTATAGATGCTTTCCCTAAGCTTAGAACCTCATTAACTTCCTTGGGAGTATTAAAATATATAAATGATCAAAATCATGTAATGAGGGGTGCCCTTCTTGTTCTCTTACTTTTCTTTTTCTAAGTTTTTTTTCTTATTTTCATTCTTTTCTTTGCTTGGGGATTTGTTTAGGGGATGGGGTTGGGTTTTATACCATCATGTATAATGAATTTGATACTAATATTTGACTACTGTATTGTAGATTTGTCTGTGGTTGCATGTATGGAAAGTGTTTTAAATAAAATGTTCCAAAAAAAAAGAAATTGCACCAGTAAGAGTCCTTAAATAAGACTCTGAGTTTGTTGTTGAGGAGTCTGATGGTGGAGGGGTAGCAGCTGTTCCTGAATCTGGTGGTGCAAGTCATGTGGTGCCTATCCTCTTTCCTCATGGTAGCAGTGAGAACAGAGCATTGCTGGGTGGTGTGGGTCTTTGATGATTGCTGCTGCCCTCTCATGGTCGTTTTCCCTGTAGATGTCCTGGGCTGTGTCCACTTCCTTTTGGAGGGCTTTGCACTCAGAAGTATTGGTGTTTGCATAGCAGACCTTGAAGCAGCCGGTCAGCACACTTTCCACCACACATCTGTAGAAATTTACCAAGGTTTCTGGTGATATTTCAAACCTCCACAAACTCCTGAGGAAGTAGAGGTGAGGCATGCTTTCTTCACTATGTCATTGTGTGTTGTGTCCAGGAAAGATCCTCTGAGATTGTGATTCCCAACAACCTAAATTAGCTCATCCTCTCCACCTCTGATCCCCAGATGATCACCTCTGGCTTTCCTTTCCTAAAAACAGCAATCAGCTCCTTAGTTTTGGTGATATTTTGGGATTGTTGTTGGTGCACCATTCAGCCAAGTTTTCAACCTCTATTTAACTGTCTAAATATCACTTGAACATTACAGTTGTCCTTTATCCGGACATCTAAAATCTGGAAAGCTCCAAAATCCAGCGTGGGGACCGATGGTCGGTGGAGGCGGCCGAGGGACCAGCGGTCAGGGGAGATGTCCGGGTGGCCGAGGGACCGGCGACCGGGGGTGTGGTTAGGGGAGGCGGCCGGGCGGCCGAGGGACTGGTGGTCAGGGGAGACGTCCTGGTGACTGGAAGGTGGTGGGGGTGGATATGGTAGCACAATTCGAGTAGGCTTTCCGAAATCCAGAAAAATCTGAAATTCGGAACACATTGTCCCCCGAGGGTTCCGGATAAGGGATCGTGTACCTGTACCTGCCTTTATCTCTTCCTCTGGCAAATAGTTCCACATATCTTTTACATTTGAAGGTCACCCCCTCAGTTTCCTATACTCCAGGGAGTAAAGTCCAGGCCTCTCCTTTTAACTAAAAGCTTAAGATCTTCATGAAATTTTTGGAGTTCTTTGATCAACAATTTTGAAACAGAATATCTGATTGTTATCAAATTAACATTTGTTGGAACTTACTATGAGAAATTTGGATACCTTGTTTTCTAAAGAACAATTCAAGGGTATTTCATTGGCTGGACCGAAATCTGGGACAACCTGTGGCCGTGCAAAAGCCATTGTACAAATGCAGCTTTCTTTTCTTTTGTTTTCTTTAATGTACTATTGAGAACCCAGGCAACAGAGTACTGGAAAGAAAAGCTAAGGTGGTCTCATCACTAACAATATGTGCAACTTTGCAGAATAATTTTACTGAACTGAACTTCATTGTGATGTACGTAGCATTTTCAGAAACATTTGAAAATATTACCCAGTCTTCATCGAGGGCTCAGTAATGAAAAGAGTCAAGAACTCTAAATTCCTGCGTGTCAATATCAATAGATTCTGTCCTGAAGCTTCCATGTTGATGCAATCATAAAGAAGGCTCGCCAGTGACTATACTTTGTGAGGTGTCTGGGGCAATTCACTATGTCACCAAAAACACTCGTAAACTTCTACAGGTGTACCATGAAGAGCATTCTGGCTAGTTGCATCACTGCTTGGTATGGAAGTGCCAACTCTGCCAAGAATAAACTCCAGAAGGGTTGTTAACTCGGCCTGCGACATCACAGGCACCAGACTTCACTCCATCGAGGACATCTACATGAGGCAGTGTCTGTCCTCAAAGATCCCCACCATCCAGGCCATGTGCTCTTTATTCTGCTACCATCAGGAAAAAGTACAGGAGCCTAAAGACGAGCACTATCTCAACAGCACAAGGGCAGCTTCTTCCCTGCTGCCATCAGGTTCCTGAATAAAGCCACTGGCTTACGTTTCGTGCACTATTTTAATTTTTTTTAAATTTTAATAATTTTGTAAGATGGTTATAATATGAATGTTTACACTACGACGCTGCTGCAAAACACTGAATTTCATGACTTGTTCATGACAATAAATTCTGATTTAGATTCCAAGTACTTGTTACTGCAGAGCAAATTAAGCCATTGACGCATGGCTTACTTACACAATACTGGCACTGCTTTCAATAAGAACAAAACAGTAACAGTCATGTGCCAAACACCACTCAAGCCTGATCCACCATCCAGTAAGGTAATAGCAGATTTGTTCATTCATCTTATCTGTATTTTCTCTCCTAACTCTCATTCCCCATGATTATCCTTTGGTTCAAAAATCCATCTATTCAGTCTTGATTATAAAGTTGAAAGCTCAAATTTCAGGTTTATTTTCAGTCTTGACATCGTATAAAAAACGGAGATTCCTCTTCCTGCAGGCCATGAAGAATTTCTACTTATCAGTAGTGCAAAAAAACCTGTGTTCAAAAAAAGATATATATATACTGGAGTTCGGGTGTTGATCTGGAGGGGGAGGAGCTTGGAGAGAGTGACGGGCAGGTAAGCCGTTAAATTCCAGGGCTTACCGGGGCTTGGGCCTACTTGGTTCGGGCTGTGAGTCGGAGGAGGCGGCGACTGGAGTTTGGGGGACTATCTGGAGGAGGAGGAGCAGCTTGGAAAACATGAGGGGGTTAATTGGTACTTTGTAAAGTGTGAGGAGAAGGAGGTAGGATGAGTGTGAGAGGGCAGTTTTCTGCTCTCAGTGTCACATGTGGGAAGTCATGGAGTCTTCACGTCTCCCGGACGTCCATGTGTACACAAAGTGGGCTGAGCTGCAGCATCTAAGGGACCGAGTCAGGGAACTTGAGCTGCAGCTCGATGACCTCTCTCTGGTTAGGGAGAGTGAGGCTATTATAGACAAGAGCTACAGGCAGGTGGTCATACAGGGGCCACAGATGGAGGGGGAGTGGGTTACCGTTAGGAGTAGGAAAGGGAGGGGTCATGTTCATGTGAAAGCACCAGAGTCTGAAATCTTCAGGTAAAGGTACTCCACCTTGAGTACTGAGGAGGGGGATAGTCTATGGTGGGCAGAGGTGTGGTGTCAACCTCTGTGATCCAGAAAGGTAAGGATAAAAGGAAAAGTGTGATAGTCATAGGGGATTCAATGGTTAGGAGGACAGACAGAGGTTATTGTGGACGCAATAAGGAAAGCCGGGTGGTGGTATGCCTCCCTGGTGGCAGGGTCTGGGATGTGACTATGCGCATTCAGAACATCCTAAAAGGGGAGGGTAAGGAGCCTGAGGTTGCGGTATATGTTGGTACCAATGATGTTGGAAGGAAGGAGGAAGTGGTCCTGCAGAATGAGTATAGGGAGTTGGGTAGGGAACTTAAAAGGAGGACTACTAAGGGAGAAATCTCTGGATTGCTTCTTGTGCCACATGACAGGGAGGGCAGAAATAGAATTGGGTGGAGGTTAAACGCCTGGTTAAAGGGGTGGAGTAAGAAACAGATTTTCAAGTTTTTGGATCACTGGGACCTTTTTCAGGGAAGATGGGACCTAAACCATAATGATGGATTACATCTTAATCCCAGAGGGACCAGTCTTCTGGCGAGGGCATTTGCTAGGGCTGTCAGGGGGGATTTAAACTAGTATGGTTGGGGACAAGATTTCAAGTTAGGCAGGATAGCAGAGTGAAGGTTTTTATGCTAAGGAAAGAGACAAGTTTAAATAATTTGAGGGAGGAAAAGCAGGAAGTAGTAAAAATATGTTGTAGTAAAAATTGTGAGAATGGAAGAGAGGAGGATATGCAGAAGATAGGATATAGGAGATCCGTGAGATGTATTAATTTTAATACAACGAGCATAGTAAGGAAGCTGGATGAGCTAAAGGTGTGGATTGACATGTGGCATTATGATGTTGTGGCCATTAGCGAGACGTGGTTGAAGGAAAGTTGTGACTGGCAGTTGAATGTTCCAGGATTTTGCTGCTTTAGATGTGACAGAGTTGGTGGATTAAGAGGGGGAGGTGTGGCATTATTTGTCAGGGAGGATATTACAGCAGTGCTGTGGCAAGATAGACTGCAGGGCTCGTCAAGGGAGGCAGTGTGGGAAGAGCTGAAAAATAAGAAGGATGAGGTTACTATTATGGGAGTATGTTATAGGCCTCCAAATGGGGATAGGGAACTAGAAGAGCAAATGTGCAAGGAAAAATGTGAGATGTGCTGTAGAAATAGGGTGATGTTGGTTGGGGATTTCAGTTTTCCAAACATAGATTGGAAAATGCAGTCAGTAAAAGGGCAGGATGGGTTAGTATTTATGCATTGTGTTCAGGATTGATTTTTGCAGCAATATGTTGAGATGCTAACTAGAGGGGGATCGGTGTTAGATCTGTTGTTTGGGAATGCAATGAGGCAGGTGACAGAGGTAAGTGTTGGAGAGAACTTCGGATCCAGTGATCATGGGTCCATTAGCTTTAGCTTAATGATGGAAAGGGATAGGTCGGGTCCGAGGTTGAAGGTCTTCGAGTGGTGGAAGGCCAGATTTGGGGAAATGGGAAGGGTTTTGCAGAGATTTGTGTGGGATTATCTTTTTGCCGGAAAGGATGTAGAGGAAATTTGGGGGGCATTGAGGGGTGATATTTTGAGAGTACGGGATCTTTATGTTCCAGTCAGGCTAAAGGGGAAGACTAATGGTTTGAGGGAGCCGTGGTTTTCTGATGAAATTAAGGAGTTGGTTCAGGACAAGAGGGAGGACTATACCAAGTATAAAAAAAACAAGGGATTGAGGAGATGTATGGTCATTACTTAGATTGCAGGAAGAACCTTAAGAGGAATATAAGAAAGGCAAAAAGAAGGTATGAGGTGTCCATAGCTAATGAGGCAAAGGTGAATCCTAAGGGTTTTTACAGATATGTGAACAGTAAAAGGAGGGTTATGGATAGAATAGGTCCACTGGATGATGGGACCAGTGAACAATGTCAGGTACCGTACGAGATGGGAGAAATATTGAACAATTTTTTCTCGTTAGTATTCATGAGGGAAAGGGACATTGGGCTATAGGAGATAAGAGAGGCAAAGGACTTAGTTATGGAAAGGATAGGTATTAGTAAAGCGAGAGTTTTGGAGCTTCTAGGATCAATTAAGGTGGATAAGTCTCCTGGTCCTGATGGGATTTTTCCCAGGACTTTAAGGGAGGTCAGGGAACAAATAGAAGGGGCACTGACAGTGATTTTTCAATGATCACTGGAGGAGGGGGTGGTACCAAAGGATTGGAGGGTTGCAAATGTAGTTCCATTGTTCAAAAAAGGCAGTAGGTGTAGGCCAAGTAATTATCGGCCAGTAAGTTTGACTTCGGTGGAGGGGAAGGTTATGGAGGGTATTCTTCGAGATAGTATACATACATATCTGGATGGGCAGGGATTGATTAGGGGCACCCAGCATGGGTTTGCAAAAGGAAAGTCATGTTTGACGAACTTTGTTGAGTTGTTTGAGGAAGTGACAAAAAAGGTGGATGAAGATAGAGCGGTTGATGTGATCTATTTGGATTTTAGTAAGGCTTTTGATAAGTTTCCGCATGGAAGGTTATTAAGGAAGGTTCAGTCACTAGGAATTAGTAGAGAGATTGTGACACGGGTTCAGAGGTGGCTGGAAGATAGACAGCAGAGAGTCATGGTGGACAACTGTATGTCAGGTTGGAAGCCTGTGACAAGTGAGGAGCCTTAGGATCAGTGCTGGGTACCTTGTTGTTTATCATTTATATTAATGATTTAGAGGAAGGTGTGGTTAACTGGGTAAGCAAATAAGTGGATGATACGAAAATAGGGGGAGTAGTGGATAGTGAGGTAGATTTTCATGGATTACAGAAGGATTTGTTTTGTTTGGAAGAGTAGGCTGAAAGATGTCAGATGGAATTCAATGTAGACAAATGTGAGGTGTTGCATTTCGGTAAAAATAACCAGAATAGGACATATACAGTTAAGGGGAGGGCATTAAGGCATGCAGAGGAGCAAAGGGACCTGGGGGTCAATCACACTTGTTACTGCAGAGCAGAGCAAATTAAGAGTTCACTGAAGGTGGATTCCCATGTAGATAGGGTGGATTAGAAGCCATATGGTATGCTGGCCTTCATAACTCATAGTATAGAGTATAGGAGCTGGGAGGTGATGCTGCAGCTGTTTAAGGTATTGGTGAGGCCAGGTTTGGAGTACTGTGCTCAGTTCTGGTCTCCAAATTATAGAAAGGATATAGATAAGGTGGAGAGAGTGCAGAGAAGGTTTACAAGGATGTTGCCTGGTTTACAGGGAGAGATTAAGGAGACTGGGACTTTATTCATTGGAATGTAGACGACTGAGAGGGGACTTGATAGAGGTATTTAAAATTATGAAAGGAATAGATAGACTAGACATATATAGACTCTTTCCCCTGAGGGCAGGGGAGGTTGGAACAAGAGGCCATGAGTTAAGGGTAAGGGGGCAACACTTTAGGAGAAATATTAGAGGTGGCTTTTTCACTCAGCAAGTGGTGGCAGAATGGAATGATCTTCCGAATGAGATAGTTGCGGCAAGGTCCCTTCTGTAATTTAAGGGAAGGTTGGATGTGTAGATGGAGGTGAGGGAGTTGGAGGGTTATTGTTGGAGAGAGGGAGGTTTGAGTTAGTGGAGTTATTCGAGTGAACCAGTGCGGACTCGAAAGGCCGACATGGCCTGTTTCCACTCTGTAAATGATTATATGGTTATCTTTGGCTTGGCTTCGCGGACGAAGATTTATGGAGGGGGTAAAAAGTCCACGTCAGCTGCAGGCTCGTTTGTGGCTGACCAGTCCGATGCGGGACAGGCAGACACGATTGCAGCGGTTGCAAGGGAAAATTGGTTGGTTGGGGTTGGGTGTTGGGTTTTTACTCCTTTGCCTTTTGTCAGTGAGGTGGGCTCTGCGGTCTTCTTCAAAGGAGGCTGCTGCCCGCCAAACTGTGAGGCGCCAAGATGCACGGTTTGAGGCGTTATCAGCCCACTGGCGGTGGTCAATGTGGCAGGCACCAAGAGATTTCTTTAGGCAGTCCTTGTACCTTTTCTTTGGTGCACCTCTGTCACGGTGGCCAGTGGAGAGCTCGCCATATAATACGATCTTGGGAAGGCGATGGTCCTCCATTCTGGAGACGTGACCCATCCAGCGCAGCTGGATCTTCAGCAGCGTGGACTCGATGCTGTCGACCTCTGCCATCTCGAGTACCTCGACGTTAGGGGTGTGAGCGCTCCAATGGATGTTGAGGATGGAGCGGAGACAACGCTGGTGGAAGCGTTCTAGGAGCCGTAGGTGGTGCCGGTAGAGGACCCATGATTCGGAGCCGAACAGGAGTGTGGGTATGACAACGGCTCTGTATACGCTTATCTTTGCGAGGTTTTTCAGTTGGTTGTTTTTCCAGACTCTTTTGTGTAGTCTTCCAAAGGCGCTATTTGCCTTGGCGAGTCTGTTGTCTATCTCATTGTCGATCCTTGCATCTGATGAAATGGTGCAGCCGAGATAGGTAAACTGGTTGACCGTTTTGAGTTTTGTGTGCCCGATGGAGATGTGGGGGGGCTGGTAGTCATGGTGGGGAGCTGGCTGATGGAGGACCTCAGTTTTCTTCAGGCTGACTTCCAGGCCAAACATTTTGGCAGTTTCCGCAAAGCAGGACGTAAAGCGCTGAAGAGCTGGCTCTGAATGGGCAACTAAAGCGGCATCATCTGCAAAGAGTAGTTCACGGACAAGTGACCATATAACATATGGTTATATGGTTATAAAAAAGGAAGCAATGTAAACAAAGAAATGTGCGAACCAACTGGCTGTGCAATACAGAAAATAAATATTCAATAATAATGTGCAAACTAAGAGTTATTAAATGAGTTGCTGTTGTTCAGGATGGTGGAGAGATAGCAGCTGTTCATGAACATGGTGGTGAGAGTTCTGTGGCACCTATACCTCTTTCCTGATGGCAGTAGTGAGAACAGAGCTTGGGGTGAGTGGTGTGGATCCTTGATGATTGCTGCTGCTTTCTGACAGCAGTGTTCTACATAGATATTCTTGATAGTTGAGAGAGATTTGCTTGTGATGTACTGGGATGTATCCATTACCTTTTGCATGGCTTTTCACACAGAGGTGTTGGTGCCCCCATACCAAGTTGTGATGCAGCCAGTCAGCACAATTTCCACCACCCATCTGTAGAAGTTTGACAAGGTTTTTGATGTCATACCAAACCTCTACAAACTCCTGTGAAAGTAGAGGATCTGAAGCAATTTTTTTTCATAATGACATCTGTGTGTTGGGTCTTGGAAAGGTCCTCTGAGATAGCAACTCCCATGGATTTGAATTTTCTCACACTCTCCACACTTGATCCCCAAATGATCACTGGATTGTACACCTCTGGTTTTCACCTTTTAAAGTCCACAATTAGCTCCTTGGTTTTGATGGCATTAAGTGTGAGGTTGTGGTCAGTACATCATTCAGCCAAGCTTAAAATCTCTTTCCTGTTGATGACTCATCGACCCCTTTATAAATCCCACTTCTGTAGTATTGAGAGCTAATTTGTTGATGGTGTTATTATTGTACCGAGCCACACAGTCATAGGTGTAAAGGAGTAGGGAGCTAAAAATACAGCACTATGGTGCTCCAGTTCTAATGGAAATTTGTAGA
Organism: Narcine bancroftii; assembly: GCF_036971445.1. Classification (NCBI taxonomy): domain Eukaryota; kingdom Metazoa; phylum Chordata; class Chondrichthyes; order Torpediniformes; family Narcinidae; genus Narcine; species Narcine bancroftii. The sequence goes on from NC_091471.1 coordinate 152,645,288, forward strand.
GGGGATGTTCTTACCAATCCACACTGATAGTGGTCTGAAAATAAGGAAATTCAGGATCCAATTACTCAGTGAGGTATTGAGGCCTAGGACCTTGCTGATCAGACAAGGGGATGATGATGTTAAATCCCGAACTGTATTCAATAAAGATTATCCTGGTGTATGCGTCTTTGCATACAAGTGTTCCAGAGATTTTTTGTATAAGGCCAGTATGATGGCATCTGCATTAGACCCGTTGCTGCAGTAGACAAATTGGAACGGATCCATGTCATCGCTCAGACAGGAGCTGATGCGCTTCAACACCAACCTGTCAAAACACTTCATCACTGTGAGGGCCACTGTTCAATAGTTATTTGGGCAGGTTACCACACTATTCTTGGGCACAGGTGTGATTGAGGCCTCAAGGACTCCTCAGTGCACAAAACAGCTCCTTATTACTTGTTAATTCATTAAATATGGACATTTTTGTAAAGGTACCTAATTATTGCCAATCCTTAATTGTCCACTCAAGCATCCTCTCAACTTCTGGAACAATACAAAAACAATCTGGAAGAACTCAGCAGGACATGCAGGATCCATGGATTCCAATAGGTAGTCACTGTGCCAGGCCTGAACCCTCAGGCTCATTGAGTGTCTATTGGTTTCCCGAGATACCACATCACCTGCTGAGCTCCTTCAGCATGATTTTGTGCATTGTTCCAGTTTTCCAGCATCTGTAGATTTCTTGTTTAACCTTCAACTTCTGCCTGGTTTGTGAATTCTGTACGCAGAAGTTCCAGAAGTTTTATTTAACATCTGTTTCAGAAGAATTTCCTTTCTTGATTCATTTGCCATTTCCTTTCATCCTCTCATTTAATCATAAACATCCATCATATACGGTTTTTGTACTTACATGGTGTATGTCATGCTGTCTGCTTTCTATGCAAGCAAGACAACTCTACTTCTATTCTTACTGAATTGATAAAGTAGTTTCCAAAAGGGAAAAAAAAATGGTCACACATTTGGCTACTACCTCAGCCAATCTGATAAGTTTACTTCACAAATACATAAGGCAAAGAGAGTCAACAGAAAAAAAGTAGCACAGATTAGGGACCAAAGGGGCAGTCTGTACATAGAGCCAGAGGATGTTGGCATGTTCTCAACTGAACTCTGAAAGAGAAATACATTGCACCTGGAGATTTCAGATGGGACAGAACATTTACAGCGCATGTTAAATAATAAAAAGGAGATATTAGATGTTTAAGTAGGCAATAAGGTGAATAAATCTCTGAGACTGATGAGATTTATTTGTAGCATAGATAAAAGCTCACACTCGACTGGAGGGAGAACGAACACTTTTATTAGCTTATAACAGAGGTATGGTTCAGAGGTGTTCAGGGTTTAGGCGGGAAACCAGGGTTATATACGGGCCCTTGGGGAAGGAGCCAGGAGGAGGGACCAGTCGTAAGTAGAGCACACTTCTAGTGAATCCCAGTTCACTACATTCACCCTTCCTTCAGAATTAAGGGTCTGTGGATGAAGAGAACAAGGTTCAGAAGCCGGTAATAGACACAGAAGAGAAATATTTACAATACTATTTACAGATTTTGGTGGTCTGGGGTGCTGGAGATCCTGGTGGAGCACCTTGAGTCCACCAAGGCTTTAGGCTCCTTGAGTCTCCTGGTCCACCTGTGAGGGAAGGTTAGTGGGCTGGGGCTCTGGCTTGATGATAGAGGGAAGTTCACTCTCCTCCTGAACCGGATCCCCTGAGGCCCTGGGAGGGTGAGGGTAAAAAAAAAGCTTGGTATTTTTGCACAGTCCGTGAGTCTATGAAACTTTCTCTGGATCCTGTGTCAATCAGGCACTTGGTCGAATGTTATGAAACTTTCTGTGGATCCTGTGTCAATCAGGCACTTGGTCAAATGTCCGTTTACCTTCACCGTCACCATTGAGTTGCTGAGCTGGTGAGGTCTGTTCTGACCAGTGATGCCAAGTTGCCAGAGACGCCGTGTTCTTCCCTCGAGTGGCCCACTGAGTCGACCTGTACAGATAAGATGGTGCCAACCTAGTGGCCTGGCAAAATGGGCACCCTCCTCCCTCCTCTGATGATGATGGCGCTGAATTCAAAATCAGGTCGCTGCAAGATGGCCACCACCGAGCCTTTTTGTGCTGTTTCCATAGGTGGCATATTGCGCAGCAGGCGATCTCGGGAGAGTCTAGCGCAGACGACATGTCTGGAACCAGATCTGGGAGTGGTACAGACAATGAACTTCCCTGGACCTCCCTTCGCATGGCAGGCCCTCGCCTAATTTCCCTTCTTCACACAGCTGGAGCACACCAAGTCTTTGGGAGAGCAGATGGCATGGGGGTGCTGTCCCTTGCCGCAGGCTCAGAAAGCAGCAGCCGTTAGAGCGGGGGCCGCTGGTCCTTGGAGGAGCTCACCCAAGAGCGCATGTTCGCTGGCCTCCAGGTCATTGTTCTCGAGACTGGCCTGTTCCAGTGATTTGACCAGCTCGGCATGGCTTGCAAGGTCCTTCCTTCCCAACTTGAGCAGTCACTGCCTCACATTCCTCGAGCAGACCCCTGCAACCAGGGTGTCCAGGATCTGTTCATTTTTCCAGGTGCGGCCCGAAACGGCTTCATATCTGCACTTCTTAGCCAGCGTCCACAGGTAGTCATCAATCAACTCTCTGGGACTTTGGTGGCATAGAGTGAGCCGGTGCTTCGCTAGGACCTTGTTCAGGGCCTTCATGTAGTGGGCCTTCAGTACCTCGACGGCAGCTTCGTATGTCGGGCAGTCTCAGATGTGCTTACCCCTTCGTCCCTAACCATGAGATAAATGCCAACCTCCAAAACTCATCTATGTGCTCGCATTCAGGTAGGCCTGGAAGTAGTCTAGCCAATATGCAAACTCCTTAGCCACACTGGAGGACTGGGGGGTCTATCAACAGCCTAATGGACTTTAGCAACGTCTCCAACCTTGTTTGTAAGCTAATAAAATTGTAGCATAGGAAAAAACTCACACTCAACTGGAGGGTGAACTAAGGCTTTTATTAGCTTACAATACAGACTTCAGAGGAGTTCTGGGTTTAGGCAGGAAACAAGGGTTATATACAGGCCCCTGGGAGAGGAGCCAGGAGGCGGGACCAGTTGTTAGTACAGCACACTTCTTGTGAATCCCAGTTCGCTACAGTATTCCATTGAAAACAATTGCTAAGACCCTGACAGATAGTTTGTTGACCCCAAGTAAGGTGCTAACCGGCTGAAAGATGGCAAACAGCTATCTATGCTTAAGGAGCCACCAGGGATAAACCAGAAATGATAGGCTAACTACACTAAGTGGTGGGGAAATTTTGTTAGGAGATCATATCAGACTAACCTCAGAACTGTTTAGGTGATTTAAATAAGCTTCATAAAGCCTTTGACAAGGCCCCATAGAGAAGGCTGGTCCAGAAGGTTAGAGCCAATGGCAATGAAGGATCAAAGTTGTTTTTGTGATTGGATCCTGTGAGCAGCAATGTACCACAGATATCAATGCTGGGACCCCTGCTGTTCATTATTTACATGAACGGAAGAAAATGTGATTAACAATTGAAATAAAAATTGGTAATGTAGTTGTACTTATTTTCTATCTATATGTATATGATATGACATGCTATTTGTTTTATTAAAGACTATATATAGGATTTCTATGTAAAAAATATTTTAAAGAGAAAATAATAATTGGTACGGATAGTGATGGTAAGGAAGGTAGGCTACAAGATGATATTATTCAGTTAGTATTTTTGGCAGAGCTTTAGGAGATGGAATTTAATTCTGGTATGTGTGCAGTGATTCATCTGGGGGAGAAGGATTATTAAGAGCTGGACATATTTACTATTAAGAGGTAAAGCCCTAGGAAGTATTGAAGAACAGGAGTCCAAACATCTCTGAAGGTGACAGGACAGGTAGATAGGGAGGTGAAGCAAGCACTTGGGATGCTTGCCTTCTTTATATGGGGCAGAGAGTAAATGAGCAGTGAGGGATTGTAACAAGTCACACCTGGGTTAATGAGTGCAATTCTAGCCAAACTATAGGAAGGATGTGTCTGCACTGGAGACTTACCAGGATATTGTCTGGAGCAGAATAAAGACTTATGAAATAGATGTTGGAGACAGGTACTCCCGCCACATCTGGATGAACCTGCTGAATTGAAAATACACAGTAATCTGTAGATCAAGTGCTAGTGAGTGGGATTAATATAGATTGGTTCTTAATGGCCAGTAGGGACATGGAAGGGACACAGAGCTATGGCACATGTTTAATTTTCTACTTGAATGATTTCCATTTATTAAGTTCAATCTACAAATCTACCATAGCTGAAGGCCTGTTTCTGTGCCATGAGAATATAACTCCCTGACAATGAAATGACTGCAATCTTTGTTATGTGATGTGCATGACAGGATCTGGCAATGCAATAACCATACAAATCCATTGTAAGAAAAATAAAATATATAAATAAGCTTTTCATCTGGAACTGCTCGAAACGCTACATAACCTCCGTCCACTCTGGCCTCTAGAACTCCTAAGTACTATAGCAGAGTAGTTAAGTTCTCATTCTAATATTTTCAAATCTCACCTGTGCAGCTGGGTAATTAAATGAGAAATTGAAAAGCTAGCCTAATAAAGTTAACCTTCAAATTGTTAAGTGGTGGCATAAAGCAACCTGGATCATCAAATGTTCCAATTTTCTTCAGGGAAGGAAATATTCTACTGCTGCTTATCCAGTCTTCAAACTTTAGTAGCGATGTAAGACTTAACAATGATCAAAGTCCATATTCAGAGCACATGCTTAATTTTCTACTTAACTGATTTCCTGTTTATTAAGTTCAATCTACAACTCTACCACAACAAACTCTCCATGAAGAACACAAGAGAAGCCTTCTCTATTGTTTTCACAACACAATGTTTGTTGGCATAGCTCTAGAATGTTATGCATTGTGCTGTCCATTTATACATCATCATTCATAATCGCCACACTTTAGCATGCACTTGCCACACTGAATTCTGTGTGTCCTGTCCAACCATTTACTATATCCAATGTCAATACCATCCTCATGTATCTGTTGGACAATCCAGGAATCTACCTTCCTTGCACTACCTGAAATGTACCCACACACTTCCTTAAATATGACAAACACACCTGCTAACAGAACTACAGGGGCAATCTCACCAGCATCTGTAAAAGTGCATTAAAATGTCCTGATGTTTATAATCCATACCTCTTAAAACCCAATATTCAATGAGCCTTCCCAATTAGTTGCTGTACCTCCTGCTAACATTTTATTGCATGCACTACAATGAAGTTCTCATGCATTCAGGACAGTAAATTCTGCAACAGAGACTCAATTTGTGAGCACACATCATCTTGCTTTACCTAAAAGGTCCAAATGAAGTTTGTTTAAGCAGTTCTCTGGTTTCTGCAGATGAGCCAACCATCAACTATCAATCCATCAAAAATGAGTTTCCATGCTGGCTGAAGCTATACTTCATCTTAAGCTATGCACATGCATTTCTGTTTGTCAAAGGCTCATCACACAAAACCAGGCTAGATTGCAAGGTTCAAAATGTAACGATTGAAAACTCTGCTCTGGAATAGCCTGGTTTCAATACCTACAGTAAGCTATAGATTGAGTGCTTGAACAACACCCAGCAGGTGCAGCAATCTCCTTCACTTGAGGAAAATAGAAGAATTACCTGACTTTGAAATGGAATGTGCAAATTGGTCATCACATAACTGGCCAGAAGGTAGAGGAGGAGAATCTCCAACCAGATGAAATAACCGATGTCTCGGGTCTTCATTAGATTCCCCATCCACCCACCCCATCCACCATCTCTCCCCTTTCTCATTCTTATTTCTCCTTTCCTCTAACTCTGTATTTCTCTCTCTCTCTCTCTCTCTCTCTCTCTCTCTCTCTCTCTCTCTCTCTCTCTCTCTCTCTTTCTCTCTCTCTCTGATTTCTTTCCTCCAGCTCTGTAAGAGCTGCCCCTCACCGGATCAATTTTCACCTTTCTTCTCCTGTCCTCCTATCCATGTCCAATTATCATCATTTTGTCTGTGGCTCTGTGCTCCTCCCCCTGCCCATTCTTCCCTCCTCCCTCTGCCTTTTTATGCACGAGCCTGCCTGATTTGGCTCGCACCTTGAAGAAGAACTCAGGCCCAAAATGTTTGTTAGATTTCAGATCCTTTTTGTCCTGGGGTGAAACAGAGTTACCACTTATTGATAGTGCAAAAAAACAAGATGTACATGTAACCAAACACAGAATTGCAAACAAACTAAATGTGCAATAGAGAGAGAAAAAAAGTGCAAAATAAAAAATCCTTAAATGAGACCCTTATTGAGTTTGTTGTTGAGGAGTCTGATGGTGAAGGGTAGCACCTGAATCTGGTGGTGCGAGTCTTGTGGCACCTATATCTCTTTCCTGATGGTAGCAGTGAGAACAGAGCATGTGCTGGGTGGTGTGGAACTCTGATAATTGCTGCTGCTCTCTGATGGCAGCGTTCCCTCTAGATGTTCTCAATGGTGGGGAAGGTTTTGCCTGTGATGTCCTGGGCTGTGACCACTATGTTTTGCAGGGCTTTACGTTCAGGGATATTGGTGTCCCCTTACCAGACCATGATAGAGCCAGCCATTACACATCTAGAAACTCGCCAGGGTTTCTGAAGTCACACCAAACCTCCGCAAACTGCTCATGAAGTTACCTCTTATGGATGCTGTGAGTCCTGCAGAGTTCCTCCACCATTTCTGTATTCTGTGTCCACTTTACAGAGGAGATGATATTGTACACCAAGCTGAAGCCATTGAATGGAATGCCAAAATCAACTGAAGGTACCTTAATCCATTCAAAACAAATCAGCCAGGCTGCATTGCCAGCCAAATCAAACATTATCTATACACTGGTGGTTCAAACTTCACGCTGTATGCCTATGGAATGGACAACAACAACACACCAAGGCTTCCTCACCAGCACATAGGAAAATTCTACCTCTGATTCAGAAAATACTTGGCTACCTTGATACATGCACGATGGACATCAAGCCACAATCATCCAAACTTGGAATGTACATTCCTTCCTCTGCACTTAGTATTAGAAGAAGTCTGTGCTCATGAGTGATCACAAATAAAACTAAGCCTAAAAATCTCAGAGGAAACTTGAATGGACACAGAGAAGGTAAGAATTCAGCACCGAGAGCATGGAGAGGTATGATAGTACAGATTCTATCACCAATGTATGTATATATACAGATGGTAGTGTCGAATGACTGTGATTGGCTGAGAGTGTAGCCACGCCTACTGGCAGGTCTTAAACGATGGCTCCTAGCCAGACCAGGTCATTCTGGACTGGTCGACCTACAGGTGATAGGCTCCAATCTTCTAGTTAATAAAAGCCTTGGTTTGGATCAACAAGCCTTTGGTTCTCTCGCCGCGCTCTACAAGGGGTCACAATCGACCACGGGTAGTCAAAGCTGAGGCAGAAGTACTACCTGCTGCATCAAAGTGCGAACCCAGTACTGCTCCCTGCCAGTCAACATGTTCACATCACATCCTACTAGAGAGGAGAGGGCAGTGTTGCAGTGAAAGGGATGATAATGAATTTATTGTCATCTATATTCTACCATGTACTAAAGCACTGGAATTCTTACTTGCGGTAGCCGGACAGGTATTTGTAAAGCAAAACTACAATAGTAAATTCATTGAATTAAGAGAGTCAATAAATACATGATTAGTGTACCAAGAGGAGGTTCAAGAGTCTGATGGTTGTTCAACAGAAACTGATCTTGAAACTAAAGCTGCTGGTTTTCAAGCTTCTGTGCCTTTTGCCTAAAGGGAATGGTGAGAAGAGGTTGTAACAGGGCGATGGGGATCCTTTATGAGGTTGGTTATTTTCTTGACCAGCGCCTCACATCTCACATGTGTGAGCTGGATGGGAGGTCAGAGCCTTTGATGGGTCTGGCTATGTTTGCTACCTTCTGTTGTCTTCTGCATTCCTGGGCAGTTGAACTGCCAAAGCAAGTTATGATACGACCTGTCAGTATTTCCTTCCACAGAGTGTATGTGTGAGTGATGTGTTAATTGTGGTGTCAGCAAACTGTGTGATGCATTGTGGCAATGAATGAGCATGGAAATATTTAGGCACATGAATGTTAGAAATGCTTGCTAGTTGGTAAAGAATGTTGCTGTTGAGAAGTGGAAGTTTATGCAAATATGTTGATGCTCCTCTTGGAGGGCGAGCTTTGATGATTGACCTTGACCAGACATGCAAGTTCATTACATTGGGAGTACAAATGAGAGACAACATTCCTAGCATTCACTTTCCTGATAACTTCTTTTTTGTCTTACACCACACACGGAGGGTACAAGACTTGGTATCAAAAACTTCTGTAAGGAGTTTGAGGGCAACATCAAAAAGTGCCAAGTCCCATGTCTGGATTGCCACAGCTATTCTTGTTCCACCCATCCTGTTCAATTACTTACAACAGTAGTTGTAGTCTCACATTTAAGAGGTGGAGATACAATTTCAATCAATGTAGGCTTCTTTCAACTGGTGCACGGTAAAGGCGGTCACCACTTGAAGATGGACTCAAACCCAAAACATTGACTACCCTTTTACTTTCCATGGATGCCATGTGACCTGCTGAGTTTCTCCAGCACTTTTTTGTACTGCACTGGACCCAAGCATCTGCAGATTTTCTTGTTTACTGCGAAAATCTTCTGTTAGTATAAATTTATGCCAAAGAATCACATCCAAATAGCCAACATACTCAAGTCACTGTACAAGACATTCAAACAGATTTATTTAGTGAAATCCACAGGCACAAGTTTTCATTGATCTCCTGCGCATCATCACTTTATTGCAAGTGTTCCAATACTGTTGAATGTTTATCCCAAAGAATTTACTTGGTTGTCTCAATATATTTAGTGTAACTAAAAGCAAGTCGTAGAGCCTTGCAGCAGGTACTAATTCTACATCAGCATTCCAAACATCTGCAAATTGTGTAGCAATATCAGTTAAATAGTATTTAAACAACTATTGTAGCAGCACCACTGAGCCCAGCAAGCAGCACTAGCACATGGCAATGTTCCAGAGCTGAATACCAGACGGTATTTGCATAAGCAGTAGCCCATGATAGTGAAGGTTCTCAAGAAATTACTCAGCCTTTACATATATTAAATGCATATTGAAAGTGGAGCAATGAGTCATTATCACATTTTGAATACTAAATATAAATGTAATCTAAATAAGTTGTTACCTTCTTATGTTGGTCACATGGTTTCAATTTTTTTCAAGACAGATTTTAAATTAAGTTGGAGATTGTTACCCCATTGGAAACTGCAACACCATCTTCAAGCTTTGCTTGGCATAAAGTCTAATTATACTGCTCTCTCATCGTGTCTTTATAGAAATGGATGGTTATTTTTTGGAACACCAATAAATAGAAAATATACAATAGCTAAAATAACAAGGATATATTTATTTATTTCACTTAACTGTAGGCTGTCTTAACACTTGCTTTGCTGCCTCTTTCAGTGGCTCTCAACAGTGGAAATCAATTGAATAACCAGCTTGAATGTGCTTCTGGAGCCAGTCACACATTATTGTGTTTGATTATTCATGTGCCTCCTAACCTTGAAACCTGAATCTCACATATTTATCACTCCCCTTCAATACTCTGCCACATCTGCCTGGTTTCTATCCTTTCCCTGATCCATGGTTTCTATCCTTTCCCTGATCCATGGTTTCTATCCTTTCCCTGACCCATGGTTTCTATCCTTTCCCTGATCCATGGTTTCTATCCTTTCCCTGATCCATGGTTTCTATCCTTTCCCTGATCCATGGTTTCTATCCTTTCCCTGATCCATGGTTTCTATCCTTTCCCTGATCCATGGTTTCTATCCTTTCCCTGATCCATGGTTTCTATCCTTTCCCTGATCCATGGTTTCTATCCTTTCCCTGATCCATGGTTTCTATCCTCCTTTCCCTGATCCATGGTTTCTATCCTTTCCCTGATCCATGGTTTCTATCCTTTCCCTGATCCATGGTTTCTATCCTTTCCCTGATCCATGGTTTCTATCCTTTCCCTGATCCATGGTTTCTATCCTTTCCCTGATCCATGGTTTCTATCCTTTCCCTGATCCATGGTTTCTATCCTTTCCCTGATCCACATTGGCCAGATAATTGGGGCTTTGTGTTATGATTGTGCAAATAATTGTATTCTCTTCAGTCACTATCAATCATCGAGCGGTGTTTTATATGCCAGGTTCCTTCAAGAAAGGAAGTGATGCACTATCAAAGACTCCAAAAGACTGAAATTATGCTTTTATTAGCTATAGAACAAAGGCACGTCCATGCTGCTCGACTATCCGGCACTGGGGAGGGGGCTGTGGAACAGTCACCTTTATTCAGGAGCCCGTGGGAGGTGGCCATAAATACAATCAGCCAATGGGCATGTCCCACTTTGGCTTAGCTTCGCGGATGAAGATTTATGGAGGGGTAATGTCCACGTCTGCTGCAGGCTCGTTGGCGACTGACAAGTCCGATGCGGGACAGGCAGGCACGGTTGCAGTGGTTGCAAGGGAAAATTGGTGGGTTGGGGTTGGGTGTTGGGTTTTTCCTCCTTTGTCTTTTGTCAGTGAGGTGGGTTCTGCGGTCTTCTTCAAAGGAGGTTGCTGCCCGCCGAACTGTGAGGCGCCAAGATGCACGGTTGGAGGCGATATCAGCCCACTGGCGGTGGTCAATGTGGCAGGCACCAAGAGCTTTCTTTAGGCAGTCCTTGTACCTCTTCTTTGGTGCACCTCTGTCTCGGTGGCCAGTGGAGAGCTCGCCATAGAACACGATCTTGGGAAGGTTATGGTCCTCCATTCTGGAGACGTGACCCACCCAGCGCAGTTGGGTCTTCAGCATTCATGGATTCAATGCTTGCGATGTTGGTGATGAAGTCATTCCAATGAATGTTGAGGATGAAGCGGAGACAGCGCTGATGGAAGCGTTCTAGGAGCCGTAGGTGATGCCAGTAGAGGACCCATGATTTGGAGCCGAACAGAAGCGTGGGTATGACAACGGCTCTGTACATGCTGATCTTTGTGTGTTTCTTCAGGTGGTTGTTTTTCCAGACTCTTTTGTGTTGTCTTCCAAAGGCGCTATTTGCCTTGGCAAGTCTGTTGTCTATCTCTTTGTCGATCCTTGCATCAGATGAAATGGTGGAGCCGAGGTAGGTAAACTGGTTGACTGTTTTGAGTTCAGTGTGCCCGATGGAGATGTGGGGGGGGGGGGGGGGGGCTGGTGGTCATGGTGGGGAGCTGGCTGATGGAGGACCTCAGTTTTCTTCAGGCTGACTTCCAGGCCAAACATTTTGGCAGTTTCCACAAAACAGGACATCATGCACTGGAGAGCTAGCTCTGAATGGGCAACTAAAGCGGCATCGTCTGCAAAGAGTAGTTCACCGACAAGTTGTTCTTATGTCTTGGTGTGAGCTTGCAGGCGCCTCAGATTGAAGAGACTGCCATCCGTGCGGTACCGGATATAAACAGCATCTTCATTGTTGAGGTCTTTCATGGCTTGTTTCAGCATCATGCTGAAGAAGATAGTAAAGCGGTTGGTGCAAGGACGCAGCCTTGCTTCACGCCGTTGTCAATGGAGAAGGGTTCGGAGAGCTCATTGCTGTATCTGACCCGACCTTGTTGGTCCAATCCCTTTTCAGTGCCAACCGCTCACTCCAAGAATCCGCCCTGCTCCAGCTCCCTCAACAACCCTTGAGTCTAGAGCTGGATGAGGTCCTTACCCGGGAAGAGACATATAAGGCAATTGAACAACTGAAAAATGGCAAAGCAGCAGGTATGGATGGAATCCCCCCCAGAGGTCTGGAAGGCTGGCAGCAAAGCTCTGCATACCTCTGCATGAGTTTTTTATGCTCTGCTGGGACCAAGGAAAGCTGCCTCAGGACCTTCGTGATGCCATCATCATCACCCTGTACGAAAACAAAGGCGAGAAATCAGACTGCTCAAACTACAGGGGAATCACGCTGCTCTCCATTGCAGGCAAAATTTTCGCTAGGATTCTCCTTAATAGACTAATACCTATTGTCGCCGAAAATGTCCTCCCAAAATCACAGTGTGGCTTTCGAGCAAACAAAGGAACTACTGACATGGACTTTGCCCTCAGACAGCTCCAAGAAAAGTGCAGAGAACAAAACAAAGGACTCTACATCACCTTTGTTGACCTCACCAAAGCCTTTGACACCATGATCAGGAAAGGGCTTTGGCAAATACTAGAGTGCCTCGGATGCCCTCCCCCCTCCCAAGTTCCCACTTTGGCTTGGCTTCACGGACGAAGATTTATTTCCAAACAGATAAATATACACATACAGTGGTTTATCACAGGAAGCACATAATTATTGTCCTTTTGAGACTGGGTAACTGAGCTCTATGTTGATCATACACTGCCCTCTACATCAGACAAGCTCAATTCCACCCTCCCTCAGTACAATGGGGGAGCTCCTCCTCATTACTCAATTGCTTCTCTTTTTCTCTACTGGCGTCCTGCACAATCCATTTCAGTCACATCCTCTCCAGTGGGTTTTTCTGAGCCAGTAGGCCTTTTCACACTGCCAGCTGAGTGGTGACCCTACTTGGACCCGGTGAAATTCCCAAAAATATAAGACCTCTCGGGCCTTTCACACCTCTATCCAAATTTCCAGGAATTTCCCCCCCCAGCAATTTTTGGGCTGGGGGGGCGAGAACCCCCAACTGATGATGCATTACACATTCACAGGAGTAAGAGTAAGTTGCCACCCCATCCATCGGTTGCTTCCCCTTTCACTCCCTCCCTCGCTGGCCCCATTCCCCCCACCACGTGCTTCAGGGCTGTTTCGGCACATCATGATGGCAGCACAATGCAGGATGAATGGCTGACTTTGTTTCCCAATAGTCTTCACACAGCTGGAAATGCTCTGGGAAATACAGAGCAGTTCCAGCTACATGAAGGATTATGGTTAATGAGGAAGGCCATTCATCCCGCATTGTACTGCTGTCACGATGTGCCGGAGCAGCCCGCTGTTTTCAGGAGGTATGAATTGTTTAATTTTAATTACTTTTGTGACACAGCACGCAAGCACTGATGTCACGACTCTTTCCCTGCTCGGCCATTTGCCTTTTCACACTGCAGGGAGAGAGTGGTCCAGGAAAATTACCATGAGGTAGGGTCGTTGACCCATTTAAAATTCCCAGGCTGACCTTTTCACAGTGCAGGTTCATGGGAGGGTTCCTGGGAAAATTTCCCAGGAATCTTCATTTTACTCTGTGATGTGTAAAGTTTTAATGTGTGCATGGGTACATGTCATGATACAGAAAGGGAACCAGATGCAAGAATGAACTCTTTGGAGGTGCCATGTTGTAGACCAGTGTTTTCAAACTGCCTCTCTAAACTCACATTCCACCTTAAGCAATCTCTGTGCTATTAGTGCTCCATGATTTGTAAGGGATTACTTAAGGTGGTCTATGAGTGGGCAGGGAAGGTTGAGAATCACTGTTCTAGACCCAATTGTTACTGAATTATTTTGCTTGAGAAAAATTGTCATTGGTCCATTTCCTTTGGAATTATGAAACCATGCACATAACGAGTCAATTACATACAATTACAACAGTGGTTTTCAAGCCTTTTTCATTCTACTCACATACCACCTGATGCAATCCCATACAAATCACAGAGCACCTTTAGCATAGGGATTACTTAGGGTGGAATGTCAGTTTAGGGCAGTTTGAAAACCAATGATGTAGACCAACATGGGTCAGGATTATGATGGTCATTTCATTTTGGCATGATTCCCTCCTCATTATGAGGGTGGAATTAATTTGCCATTATCAATTTGTTAGAATGTCTAAAGATTTGCACCAGTGCAATGCTGTAGCAGCTTCAGGGGCAGGTTTCAGCAGACAGCAACACCACCCTTCTCCCATGAAATAAACACCCATATCCTTCAAGGACAAGATGCTCCAAAAACCCTCGAATGCAACACCCTCTAAATACCCATGCACTTACTGGTCCATCCTGTTACTAACTGACCAAACAATTCCCTTCCAGATTTTTTGCTTACATTCTCTAATGATAGGCTATCCCCCAAAAACATTGATTCCGTTTTTCTTCCATGGATTATATTTGACCTATTGTTATATCTAACAATTCCAGTCTTTATTTTGGAATTGAAATACCTGAAGTACTTTTCTAAAACATTATGAGGTAATAAAAATATTCTTAATCTTGCATCACCTACAAGAGGAGAATGATAACATTCTCCCTCCTTTCCACCGCACTACTATTTTAACAAGCATCTTCACATTTTGTTTTTTTTTTAATTACTGACCAGGAGTACTTTAAGAATTTTTCTATCAGACACTGAACCATCTAAGTGTGCTCTACATTTTTATCCAACTAATACACATTTCCCTTCTGGCTCCTTAGTGCTCCCTGCTGAAGTTATATCTGATTTCCCCACTTCTCGTTTAACTGTCACCATAAACTAATCTTCTCTCAGACAAATATGATGACGGGAACATAAGAAACTCTACCACAGCATGAGGAGCGATTGGATAAGGTGGGTCTGTTCCCCTTGGAATGGAGAAGAGCAATGGTGGGATTGTGGGGTCGGGGGGCTGAGGGTGAGGAGTTGGTGACCTGATAGAACTCTGCAAAAATAAGGGTAGGAAATGGGGAAACTCTTAGCGGAGGTATCTACAACTTGAAAGCACAGGTTTTAAAAAGGAATACAAGGTAGTTTTTTTTTAAGAATTAAAAATGAATGTTTCAGGATGTTGAACCTTTAAATCCCTTGGAACAATAGACATTATGAAAGGCCATTCATCAATAGAAATAGCAGGGCAACAATAACATTGAGCATTGTCATCAATAAATAAGACATTTCATGAGACAGTAGTGTTATGACACAAGACCATGTCAATTAAAGTAATTAAACTTTGTAAAACCAAATATATTATATTTTGATGTTGCAATTGTTGTATAATACATGAAAGTGCTAGAAAAACTTAGCAGGTCCGGGACAATCCATCGGAAGCATAGATGTATAATCAAAAATTTGGCGCTGAGCCCTTGTTCGAGGTATGAGTAACACTATGTAGAAGCCTGAATAAAATGTGAGGGGAAGAGTAAGGAAGGAGGAGGGGGAGGAGCACAGACAAGAGGCCATAGGTGGAAATGGGTGGGAGGATGGAAGAGATTAAAAAACTGAAAAGAGATAGGGGGAGGAGTTGAACTCTGAATGAAAGAAGGGAGTAGGGAGCTGGAAGAAAGGTGACAGAAGGATAAGGAAAGAGAGAGAGAGGGGAGGGACTTAAATGAAACCAGAGAAGTCTAGGTCTTTTTGTCTCTGTTTTAAACAAAATTATTGTGTTACTCTTTGTATTTTTAAAATAATCCCAACAGTCTCACAGTAGTGTTCTGTATGAATTACCTTTATTCATGAATTCTCAGTCCCTGATGAAACAAACCAGATCATTAATTTTAAAATCACATGCTCTTATTCAACACAAGGTATAGTCATCGTCTCCTTCATGCCTATTTTTAGTGAGCTTCCCAGTCCTTAGCTCAGACTGCATCGCCAATTTACTGATCACAACTACTTTGTAAGCTACACAACTTTGTGTAACTAAATTTCTACAATTTGTCCATCAGCTACAGATTTCTCCTCTATCCACCTGGAGTTGATAAGAACATCAACACTAAGTGAAACCCAAAGGTCTGCACACATCGTGATTGAAGTAAAACACACAATGCTGAAGACACTCAGCAAGTCTGACAGTGTACTTTAAAGATACATCAGAGAGACTGGACCCAGACACTTTTTTTTTATACACTTAATTTGATTGTTTATTTATAAACCATACAGTAAGGGAGGAATTGTGCAGTTACAAAAAGGTCAAAATTTGGAAGAATTTATTGGTTGATGCTAATTTCCACCCATCGCTTCGGAGGTTCATAACACCCCAAATAGCAGCTGTAGAATTAGCCAAATGTGCCTCTTTGTGAAGAGAACTCATTTTTTTTTCCTGTAAACAGTCAAGGAGCTTCAACAGGGAAGCTTTGTGTTTCGAGTATAAAGTTTTTTATAGTGAGAGATTCAGGGAGATCACTTCACTGAGCACCTTCATTCTGTCGGCATAAATGACAGGGATCTCCTAGTGGCCAACTATTTCAATTTTGCACCCCACTCTGGCAGACATTTCCCAGCCTTGCATTGTCAAATTAAGACCACCTGTAAATTGGAAGACCAACAACTAATATTCCGTCTGGGCACTCTCCAACCAGATGGCATTTATATTGACCTCCAGTTTCTCTCTCTCTCTCTCTTCCCCATCCCTCTCTCCTCTTTCTTCTAGCTCTCCATGTCCTTCCAGCTCTCCATATCCTTCCCTCTCCATTCACGAAGCCACCTTCCTCCTTCTGTTTGCTGTTGTCTTCCTTATCCACTAATTACCTCCTGCCAGTGAAACTGTGCTCCTGTCCCTGCCCATCCCCTCCACCATTTTGTTCAGATGCCTGCCTACATTTTGCTCATACCTTGATGCTTGAAATCTTGGCTATGTATCTTTATCTTTGCTATATAAAGTACACAGTCACACCTGCTGAGTTTCTCCATAAGTATGTTTTTACTAACACTGTGCAGTTGGCCAGAAGGTGGTCTCCCATAAACAATAAACTGTCTGAAATTTGTAGGTAATCCACAAATAAGAGCAGAGGAATGTTCATGTTCAAGTTTATTATCATCTGACTGCACCTTTACAAATAGACAAAACAGCTGGACCACTGTGCATACACATACACACACAATACACAGCTCATAATAATCACAAATAGATACAATTAATAATTAATAAATATTTTTTGATGTTTTACTCAGTTACATGATACTATACATCAATCTTTCAGGTTGTGGGTGGAAGCTATTTCTCAGCCTGGCAGTCCTGATTTTGAGGCTCTTGAATCTATCACTATAAAAAACTTTATACACGAAACACAAGGCTTCCCTGTTGAAGCTCCTTGATTGTTTACAGGGAAAAAAAAATTGATTTCTCTTCACAAAGAGGCACATTTGGCTAATTTCACAGCTGCTATTTGGGGTGTTATGAACCTCCGAAGCGATCAGTGGAAATTAGCATCAACCAATAAATTCTTCCAAATTCTGACCTTTTGTAACTGCACAATTCCTCCCTTACTGTATGGTTTATAAATAAACAATCAAATGAAGTGTATCAAAAAAAATTGTCATAAAAAACCAAATCTGCCATTAAGCCACCAAGGGGTTCTTAATCAAATGAAAAGGTCTGAGAACATCAGAGCAGCTGTTCACAATAAATTACACGAAGTTTCAGATATAATTAAAACAAAGAGAAGAGTCTGTGGCATTTCTTAAAGAGTTGAGCATTTTATTCATTTACAAGCAATTAAAAATATATATGCCTACAATAAGCTATAAGCAACCCACATAATTTCTCATTCAGATCTCATGTCCGTGATAAATAATGCATTGTAGTCAAACGCGTATACCTGGTACTGTCAAGGTACTGATGTTAATAATGATTTTAAAAATTCATGTGTCCTTAAATGGCATCCCCCCCAAGGAAAACTAGACGTCTTAACTAGAAAGAAACCTGATCACACTGATGAAGAACTGACCAACTATGTGAAAATAGGTGGAACTCCTGTGCACCAAAGTGATATAATCCCTATGGGAACATGTAATTACTTGTTGTTACATTCACACAATATTCTTAAGGGATTATGGAACAGACTATAAATGGTTCAAAGCCTTGTAAGTCATGAAGTATTCGTGCTTCCTCTGCAAAAGTGTCAATTTGAAAGTCACACGCGCCACTAGAAAAACGAATAGCAAAAGTGCTGGTTCCAAAAACAATGTGAGTGTTGAGCATTTGCATTCATAAACACTAATTACACGCCCAAAAATATTTGGGACATCAAGGTGGTTAACACCCACATGAGCAAATATATCAAGAGTTGCATTCAGAAACAAAACTTCCCTGGTTCTCTTATTCAAGGATGTGAGTTGAAAAAGTACTGCAGATATGTCTGAGGTAGATTAACAAGGTCATCAGACTCCTGCCCATGGTGTCCCCCCTCAATAGGGGGTCCTGGTGTTATCATCTACAGGGAAGCTGCTTCCCAGCTGACCAGCAAGTCATAGCATAAAGGGCTCTCCAAACATAAAACAGGCTTTTTTTTCTCCCCTTTGCCCCATGGATGGCCTCAACAGCCCATGAAGCCTCCTCCCCAGGCCTACAGGCTGTCAGAGTTGTCACTGATAATGAATAGGAGGCACAAAATGTTACAGATACAGGAATATGGAACATAAAATCTGCAGAAGGAACTCAATGGGTCAGGCAGTTTCAGAGTGAGGGGTGGAGGGGAGGAATTCCTAATATTTTGAATCAAAATCCTTCCTTAAAGTACTATTAATGAAGGTTCTTGACCTGAAACATCAATAATGGATACATGTGAAGGACGTATACAAAAATTCAAAAACACTCAACTATTTAAAAATAAAGATTAAAGTCATCTAAATTAAAATATTAAAATCCTATTGTCATGATAATGAATATGTATGAGATGTACCGGAAGTCACGTGGTATGAGAGAGAGATAAGAACACAAGCAGGAGAACAAAGGGAAACTGGAAAATAAAAAGCCACTGAGAAGTTTACCTGATAAAACTTGTGTTTAATGTTTTATTAACTTCACATTTCGGGCCACAAATGTGACACCTATGAGAACTGATTTAGATCAATTAAATATAAATAGGAAACCAATGGATTCCTGCTGGTGCAGGAATGTGGTGCTGGAGTGAATGTAAAAAATCATCCATGATTTCACTGAATTGTGTAGTAGGCTCAAGGGGTCGAAAGCCACCTCCTATTTCTATTTGTTATATTTATAATGAAAGTGATCATGGTTGCAATGCAACTAACAATGTCTTAAGGATGTTACCTCCTGTTTGATTAAACTTGGCTGCCAGCAGGGGCTGACACAGAACAGGACCCTGCAGTTTGTTAGATCTGTAGTAGAGGCTTGCATTCCTTATGCTGCCGTTTACAGCAGCTTTAAAGTGAAGAACCTTTTCCTTCATCCATGCGTTGTCTCAGAACACACACATACGAATACAAGATTAAACATGGTGTCAGAAGTGGGTTGAAGGAAATTAAAAGGAAATACTTAAAAAGGTAAAATCTAAAGCCAGCAACTGATCAGTGAAGAGAAGCTAACAAAGTGAAAAATGGAAGGTTTGCATCCACCAGCAAAACTTCAGTTGACAGGTAATGTGGCTGAAAATTGGAACAGATTTAAACAGCATTTTGGATTGTACTTAGTGGCAGTCAGAGCTGACGAGAAAAATTATAAAATGAAAGCATCAGTTTTCCTCCATGTTGTGGGTGATGAAGCCCTGGAGGTGTATAATAACTTCACATTTGCTGTTGAGGGAGACAAAATTAATCTGGAAAAAAATAATGAAACAGTTTGAGGCATTCTGCATACCTAAACCTAACATGACATTTGAGTGGCACAGATTTTTCACGTGTACAGAAAACAGAAGAAAGTATTGATCAGTATGTGACTGAATTGAGAAACAGAAGCAAAACATGTAAATTTGGTGGATTGGCCGACTGATAAGACAGATTGATGTGTGGTATCCCAGATAATAGTCTAAGGGAAAGACTGCTAAGAGAGCAAAATCTAGACCTGAATAAAATATAACACTCTATAGGGCTACAGAAACTAAAAACACAGGCAAAAGAGCTGTTCAGTGAAACTAGCTGCAACGTGGATGCAATGAGCAAGAACAGGCATAAACTGTTTAACAAAAAATGCGCCAAAGTGGAAAGAGAGGTGTGGCCAGCGAACAAAAATGAAAGGGACAATTGACAGCCATATCGTCAATGCGGTACACAACACGTACCAAAAGAGTGTCCAGCATATGGTAAAACATGCAATATGTGCAACAAAAGCGACCATTATGTCCATTGATGTAGGAACCAAGTGCAACAAAGCAAGGTTCATGCAATAGATGAAACGGAGATAGAGGAATTCTATGTAGACGTTGTGACTGAAAACAAAAAAAAAACAGAGACTGGATGTTGAGATTAAAAGTGAATGACATATACTTTTCAGTTAAATACTGGAGCACAAATTAATGTAATATCAGAGATTGATTTTAAGAAGGTTAAACCCAGACCAAAGAAGTCAGGAACAAAAGTGAAGGTGACAGGATATTCAGGTACCAATATACCAGTGCAAGGATAATGCATGGTCAAAGTGAAACACAAGGACAGAGAACATATGCTCGCATTCATTATGGTACCAAAGGATATACAGGCCATACAAGGTTTAACAGCCTATGAGAAACTGAACCTGGTAAAAGGAGTCCTCATTGTGGAAAGTGAAGGAGAGATTAACTCATGAAATAGTACAATTACCTATTTCAGGGTCTAGGCTGTCTTCCAAGAGAACACATGATCAGAGTGGATAAACGTGTGCTACCAATAATACATCAATGCAGAAAAGTTCCATTTGCACTTCAAAAGCAACTAAAAGCACAAATGGACAGGATGGAAAGCCTGAACATGATTCAGAAGATAGATGAGCCAACAGAGTGGATGAGTTCACTTGTTATTGTGGACAAAAAGAATGGAAAGCCTGGATCTAAGAGATCTAAACAGGGCAATAAAGAGAGAACACTTTAAGCTTCCGACACGTGAAGAAATAATCTCACAGTTTGCAAATGCATTGTTTTTCAGCAAGTTAGAAGCATAATCAGGATTTTGGCAATTAAAATTGGATAAAGGAAGTTCAAGACTGTGCACGTTCAATAGTCCATTTGGCAGATACAGATTCCTAAGGTGACCATTTGGAATTGCCTCAACTCCTGAAGTGTATCATGAAACTATCCATATGATCCATGAACACTTGGATGGAGATGATAACTCAATGGATGACATTGAGGGAACATATGGGGAACCACGAGAATGGAGCATGATGAAAGACCAATGAAAGTGCTGGAAGCAACAAGGAAAGTAAACCTGAAGCTGAATAGAGGGAAATGCCACCTCAGGTGACAGAACTAACATTTGTAGGAGATATTATTGACAGTGAGGGCATCAGACCAGATCCCAGAAAGGGTCCACCATTGGGAACATACCAAGACCACAATAAAAAAAGGATGTACAGAGGTTTAATGGAATGGTCAACTATATGGGTAAATTCATATCAAACCTCTCAGAAAAAATGGCTCCATTGAGAAGACTAACAGAAAAGAACATTGAATGGGAGTGGAATCATGAGCACGAAAAGTCATGGAGTGAACTAAAGAAATTGCTCACAGAGGAACCATTTCTGAGGTTATGACCCCGCAAGACCCATCAAGCCATCATCAGATGCATCACATACTGGGCTTGGTGCATTTCTTCTGCAAAAATATGATGACCGGCAACCCATATGATGACCGGCAGATGTGGAGATGTGATATACTCAAATTTAAAAGGAGTTGAACAGCATCACATACGCCTGTGAAAGATTTCATCAGTTTGTGTCAGGACAAGCAATCAGTGTAGGGACTGACCATAAGCCCTTGATTGCATTGTTAAAAAGCCAGTAAATGAATGACAACTTAGAATAAAAAGAATGATGATTAGGCTGCAATGCTATACACTGAATGTAACGTACACTCCGGGTAACCTAATGTACACAGCAGACATGTTTGTCTAGAGCTGTTGATACAAGAGAGCCCACGAACACCAAAATGGATGAATTCCTTTGTGGACATGATCACAAGTGCACTGTCCATATCAGATGCAAAAATGGAACTCATAAAGTCAGAAACAAACAAATATGTAACACCGAGACAACTGAGAAGAAAAATCTTGGATAGATGGCCCAACATAATGCAGGACTGCTCACCTATTGTTGCAGAATACTGGAACCGCAGGGCGGAACTATCAATGGTTGAAGAAATCATGTACAAAGGAAGCAAAATACTTATCCCAAAGAGTCTGAGAAAGATGCTAAAAAGGATCCATGGAGATCATCTCGGAATCGTAAATTGTAAGAAAAGAGCACATGAGGTGATGTACCGGCCAAAAATCAACAATGATATAACTGTATTGTCAAACTGTACAATGTGCCCAAAATATCAAGCAAGCAATCCTACAGAACCCCTAAAACCACACCCAGCACCATACAGACCTCACCAAAAGGTATGCTGATGCATTTGAATGTTAAGGGAAGGATTATCTGGTAGTCACAGACTATTACCCCCTGTATCCAGAGGTATGTAGACTGAACACCACCACTGCAGATGCTGTAACAACAGGTATGAAAACCATATTCTCCAGACATGGCATGGCAAGCGAGATCTTCACAGATAATGAACCGCAATTTGGCAATTTAAAGTTCTGACCATTTGCCAAAGAGTGGGACTTTGTACACACCACATCAAGTCTTCATTTTCCACAATCCAATGGTCTAGAAGAAAAATCAGTACAGACAGCGAAAAGACGGATGTACAAGACAAAAGACAGTAGAATTGACTTCTACCAGATTATGCTAGTATACCACACAATGCTGCTTGAGTGTGGTATGTCACCAATACAACCTCCTATGGGACGTAGGCTAAGATAAACCTATCCATCCAGGAGAACCTCCTAAAAACAAAAGAGGGGGAGAAAATGAGGAAGTTCAAAGAACAACAGAAAGAAAAGCAAAAGTATTACTTTGACAGAGGAACAAAAAACCTACCAGAACTATACACTGGTGACCAAGTAAGGCTAAAAGACAAAACAAACTATGGACACAGAAGGGAACTGTCCTTAGTGAAGTCCAACCAAGATCATACACCATTCAGAAAGATGAAGGTGCTGTTCTGCAAAGAAATCATCAAGATCTTCAAATGGGATCAGCCACGGTAGATGGAAAGGCAGATAATATTGAACAACCTGAATGCACATCTGAGAAGACATTGTCTGAGGCAACAACTCAGGTTCAAGGACAATCAATCAGGAGATCATCAAGACATGTGAATCCTCCTAAGAGATTCAGTGAGCAAATTTAAAGAATATAGAATGAATAGTGCTATCTTATTTGCTCTTCAAGTTTTAGTGGTTGTAAATGTGAATACACAAAACAAGTTTAAAAAATGTTAACAATGTTGATAATAATGAAAATGTAAGTTTCTGGTGTTAAAGTTAAAATTGCAGAGTTATACAAAGAAAACATGTTAGTTAAAAGTAAACTACTTTTGTTTTAAGAAAGGTAGATGTAATGATAGTGATTATGGTTGCAATGCAACTAACAATGCCTTAAGGATTATAACTCCCATTTGATTATACTTGGCTGCCAGGAGGGGCTGACACAGAGCAGGAGACTGCAGTATGTGAGATCTGTAATGGAGGCTTGCAGCCTCATGACATGCCTAATGTGCTGTTTACAACAACTTTAAAGTAAAGAACCTTTTCCTTCATCCGTGTGTTGTCTAAAAACTCGCACATAAGAAATCAAGTTGAAACAATATTCTTACATTAAGTCAAATTTAAACAAAATTAATGCTCTTATCCTTACAATTGTTTCCTCTCATTAACTCATGAATTAATCTGACACAGGCGCAATCCACGTGTGATTTTGGAAGTCTCCAAATGTGTGCATTTCTCTGTTGAACTTTAAAGAATCCAGTGACACAGCACAGCTAAAACCATAAGACAGAGGAGCAGAATTAGGCCATCCAGCCCATTAAGTCTGTTCTGCTCTTCAAATCATGGCTGATTTATTTTTGCTCTCACCGCATTCTCCTACCTTCTCTCCATAACATTTGACACCCTTACCCATCATGAATCTATCAACTGCTGCGTTAAATAGACGCAATGACTTTGCTTCCATAGCAGTCTGTGGCCACAAATTCTACAGCTTCACAATCCTCTGGCTGAAGAAATTTCTCATCACCTCTCTTCTAAAGGGATATCCTTTATTATTCTGAGGCTGTGCTCTCTGGTCCTAGACTCTCCTACCACTGGGAAATGCACTCTACCTCAATGGTTCTCAACTTTTATTTTCCCACTCATATACCACCTTAAATAATATCTTCCTAACCACAGACCACCTATGGAATGGTTAGTAAGGGATTACTTAAGATGGTATGTGTGCAAAAAAATGAATGAGAACCAGTGCTCTATCTAGATCTTTCAATATTTAGTATGTTTCAATACAATCTCCCTCATCCTTCAAAATTTCAGTGAGTACAAGCCCCGAACCACCAAAAGCTACTCATTTATAATGCTCACAATACCAGTATATCCACCTTCTTCAATCCCAGTATATCCACCCTCTCCAATACCAGAACATTCTCCCTCACTAATCCCAGAATATCCTCCCTTTCCAATCCCTGAACATCCTCCCTCTCCAATCCCAGTACATCCTCCCTCTCCAATCCCAGTACATCCTTCCTCTACAATCCCAGTACATCCCCCCTCTACAATCCCAGTATATACCCCCTCTCCAATACCAGTACATCCTCTCTCTTCAATCCCAGTACATCCTCCCTCTCCAATCCCAGTACATCCACCCTCTCCAATCCCAGTACATCCTCCCTCTCCAATCCCAGTATATCCACCCTCTTCAATCCCAGTATATCCTCCCCCTCCAATCCCAGTATATCCACCCTCTTCAATCCCAGTACACCCTCCCTCTCCAATCCCAGTATATCCTCCCTCTCCAATACCAGTATATACTTCCTGTGATAGAGGGTTCAAAACTCCTCACAATACTCCAAATGTACTCACCAATGCCTAAAAAAGCTACAGTATTACATATTTGCTGGGACTGAGTCCTCAGATTCTTGAAAAACTCAGCAGAAACCAAATCTCCAACTTTGCTTGCATCCCGAGTTCTCACCCAGGTAAATTATGTAAAATACAGAAGATATGCCAGTTCTTAAGCACAAAAATGAAGCCTATAACTATTTTTTTTTAATCAACATAGAATTCCACAGTTCAAACCTTGCCATGTCTAATAGAATTGGAACTTCCTGTTTCGACTTCTGGGTATGTTCTTTTTGCGTAAAAGTAGTCCAGAAATTGTTAAGTTCCAGCTTTGCTTCTGGGAATTTTGTAGAGTGAGACATTCTGCCACTGACAACCTTGTCCTAATGCGTTCAGATTATTGACATGGTCAGAGGAAGCAGGCAACTCATTTCATAAGGACCAAAGAAGAAAACTGCTATGCAAGTAGAAGGATGGTCAATCGTTAAGGTAGAGATTCTGGTGCAAACTGACAGACTATCCCCCTCACTCCACAGATGCTGCCTGACCCCACTGAGTTCTGCCAGCAGTTTGTTTATTTTCCCTCCAGATGAAAGCATCTACATTCTCATGTGGCTCCCACAATTGTGTGAGTACAAGTTTACAAACCAGAGAAGGAAGGTGATTGATCTCTCAGAGAACTTTTGGCCCAATGAGATAGTGTGCTGCAGGGCAGACTGCAAAACCTAAGCTGGGGTGATGATGGTGGGGTGGGGGCTCAAGAAGTGGAAGGGGTGGAGAAAGGTCTTTCTGTTAACCTTTCCAATGTTGCACAATATCTTGGGGCAGGAAAGACAAGTATCTGACCCAACCTTGGAATTTCAGACCCTTTGAGTTGGTGCAGTTTTAGCTCACAAGATACAGGTCTTGAGTCTTCTAATTGTCACCAAATTCTCAGGCAAGTCCAAAAGATTGTTGATGTGGCAAATGAAATGGTAGACATCAAAATGTCAAATGGTGCCCACAGGTGTTCGAATGCCCAGTATTGACAGTGATCATTTTTACAAGAATTATTATTTTCTGCTGAAAGTGGAAAGAATCACCGAAGGGTAAGCATTTGAATATATTTGATTCTCTTCAGGACTGTTGGGAATAAATACATTTGCAATGAATGACTAAGAGCAGACAGGACTTCAGCAAATTACAAAGGTTACCTCAATGGCAATAGGCAACTACTAATGAAACAAATAATGAAATTTCCAAGGACTTTGACAAATAATTCTTTTGAAGATTGAACAAGAAGATACCCGAGTCTGTGGCAGTGATCATTTTACAAATATGCAGGAAGGTAAGTATGGTTATTAAAAATATCTTGGCAGGTATTAGCAACTAATATCAAGTTCCTTTGTAGGTAACATTTCCTACCTTCTACTGAAATCACAACTTTTGCAAAAACTATAATACAGTTACAGATGAAGAAAGCTTATTCAGCAACCTCAATTCATTCAATCAAAAGAGAACCCAATATTCCCCCATTACCAAGCACTTCTTAGAAATGGTTTGGTGTTTGCATGACAACCATATGTCACTTGGAAATTGTGTTCCAATGAACATCTTCAAAAATATGAATCACATTTGGATATGAATGTAACTAGAATGGAAAAGGTGCAACAAGCAACTACAGAGAGTCCCTGATGGTCTGACTCACGATTTTTCGGTTATGATGGTTTGAATCCGTACTTTCAATTTCTGATCTGTTCCCGTGCTTACGATCGGTAATGGCAACATCGTGGTAGAGTAACATACAGCGCACGCTCTTGTTATGCTGTTTCAACTACACCCGCATTCTCTGTAGTGATCACATGAATGAGTGCTTTGTAAACATCCCATCATGTCTACTAAATGTCCATATGTGTCTCCTGCTTCTGGTGAGAAGAAAAAGAGAAAAGCAATTATTCTGGAGATGAAACTCAAAATATGTGCTCAGGATGAAGGCAGCTGTAGCAATCGACGATCTCGACCATCATGGAGGATAAGATGCAGTGAAATCATCAGTATCAGTGAATTCCTCTATCATCACAAAGAAAAGAGCTGGGCCAATTGATGCTATGGGAAGATCACTTCTCATGTAGATGGAAGATCAAATACAAAAGCGAATGTCCACTCAGATGACTGAGGCAAGGCAAGAAGTCTGTGATGCATTTAAAGAGTGCGCTGATGACCCTACGTATACACAAAAGTTTACAGCAAGACATAGGTGGTTCCAATACTTCAAAAAAGGCCATAATTTTCATAATGTGAAGGTTAGCATTGAGGCAGCAAGTGCCAACTCTGAAGCTGCAGAAGCTTTTAAGGAAGAGCTGCCTCAGATCATTGTTGCTGAAAAATATTTGCCAGAACAAATATATATTATATATATTAACGATCTGGAAGAAGGGGTGGTGAATTGGATAAGTAAGTTTGCAGATGATAGAAAGATTGGTGGTATTGTGGACAGTGAGGAAGATTATCGTACCTTAAAAAGATATAGGAAAGCTGGAGGAGTGGGCTGAGAAATGGCTGATGGAATTTAATATGGATAAGTGTGAAGTGTTGCATTTTGGAAAGACAAATCTAAATAGGTCATATACATTGAATGGTAGACAATTGAGGAGTGCAGAGCAACAAAGGGATTTAGGAGTTATGGTAAATAGTACTCTCAAAGTTGATACTCAGGTAGATAGAGTGGTGAAGAAGGCATTTGGAATGTTGGCCTTCATAAATCGGAGTATTGAATTCAAGAGTTGGGATGTTATGATGAAATTGTACAAAGCATTGGTGAGGCCAAATTTGGAATACAGTGTGCAGTTTTGGTCACCAAATTATCGGAAGGATATAAACAAAATAGAGAGAGTGCAGAGAAGGTTCACGAGAATGTTGACAGGACGTCAAGGTTTGAGTTACAGAGAAAGGTTGAGCAGCCTGGGGCTATTTTCTCTGGAGTGTAGAAGATTGAGGGGGGATTTGATGGAGGTGTTCAAGATTTTAAAAGGGACAGAGAGAGTCAACGTGGATAGGCTTTTTCAATTAAGAGTGGGGGATATTCAAACCAGAGGCCATGGTTTGAGATTGAAGGGGGAAAATTATAAGGGGAACATGAGGGGACATTTCTTCACGCAAAGGGTGATTGGGATGTGGAATCAGCTTCTGGCGGAGGTGGTTAAAGCAGGGATGTTATTTACATTTAAAGAAAGACTGGATAATTACATGGAAGGGACAGGATTGGAGGGGTATGGACCAGGTGCTGGTCAGTGGGACTAGGAGGGTGGGGATTTGTTCCGGCATGGACTAGTAGGACCAAACTGGCCTGTTCTGTGCTGTATATGGTTATATAACAAATATTTAATGTTGATAAAATGGGCTTGATTTGGAAGCGTATGCCGGAGCATACGTACGTTCATCAACAGGCCAAGACAATGCCTGGATTCAAGGCATTCAAAGACTGTTTTACACTGCTTTTGGGTCGGAATATTGCAGGGCTCAATTTGAAGCCTTTCCGAATCTACCACTCTGAAAACCTGAGAGCTGTGAGCAAGCATACCCTTCCTGTTTATTATCACCATAACAAGAAAGCCTGGAGGACATTAGCATTATTTAAAGACTGATTTTTGAATTGTTTTATTCCCCAGGAAAAAGAATATGATTATCAAAACAACATCCCATTCAAGATACTACTGATTTTGAACAATGCTCCAGGACATCCACAGCATCTCAGCAACATGCATTCGAACACAAACTCACTTAATGGACCAAGGTGCAATAGCTATTATGAAAGTGTACTGTTTACACCAAACATTTATCCAGGCTGTTGATTCAACTGAATTTTTCCAGGTCCTCCAAAAGTTTTGGAAAGGTTTTAATTTTCTAAATGCTATCTAGAACATCGCTGCAGCATGGGAAGAAGTCACAAGGCAATGCATGAACAGCATTTGGAAGGAAGTTTTGAAGACATTTGAGAGCACTTTCAAAAACTTTAACAATGATTCTGATGTTGATGAAATAAATAACAAGATATTAGTGCTTGGGAAACAGCAAGAATTGGAAATGGATGAAGAGGATATTCATCAGCTTGTTGGTATTGAGGCTGAAGAACTTTCTAATGAGCTGATTGAACTGGAAGAAGCAAGAAATAATGAAAGTGAAGCAGAAGTTATACCCATGTCACTAATAAAGTTCATAGCAAAGAAACTGGCTAAGGTGCATATGGATGTTAGAAGAAATGGACATCAATTAGGCAAGATTTGCAAGAGCTGACAGGATGCTCTTGCTTGTTACAGAGAAACTTACATTGAAAAGAAGAAACAATCTGTCCAGTCAAAAATTGATATCTTCCTGAAGAAGACCATGCCTGTTAAACCTTCAACAAGTGTCAATGCCCCAGTGCCTTCAAAAAGTGTTGATGATGAATGCATGCTATGAGTTTTTCTCAAGCATCATCAGAAGTGAATGAAATTGATGACCCTGTCACTTTAGTATCTCCACCATCCAGCAATTAAGTTTAGTTCAATGCTTCAAACATTCTTCAGGCCCAGTGTGCTTTCAGCTGTGTACATTAATGTGTTTTTTTTTCAGTGTGGAACAAAGGTATTCAACATTTAATTATAAAAAATGGTAGGTGCGGTATTCTTTTTTGACTTACAATTTTTTTTTACTTACAATGGAAGTGCTGTAACACAACCCCACCGTAAGTTGAGGACTGCCTGTACTGTACTATGACAAGAATGTATATTAAAGACACCAAAAAAAAACACTTGACCTCAAGTCTTCAAGAAATCATTTTGATTTAGCACCCAGTTTATACCTGATAACTAGAGTGAAAAGGTAACTTTCTAGGGTCCTGCAATAACCAGCTTGCATTCTATTGATGTTAAACAATCAGCGGGTTATTAGAAGCTGCACAAACTAATAGGTGAATAAATATTTTGCACATTATCAAATAAACCAGTTAAGGAAGTCCTAAGATAACAACTATGTTACATTAGAATTAGAGTATGCCATATAAAAGCATTGAATAATAATGAATAGATTGAGTTGAGAGTACAATTTCATTGCAATAAATCAGCCATAAATGCTATTCAAGTCTGAGTGATATAAAAAGGTGAAATTTACTTTACATCTTCGTTAGTACCTGACCAGTCTACCAAATGTTCCTGATAGCACCACTTTTCCAGCTCAAGGCCTTAAGACCAGAGTTTAGTCCCTCCATATGCTAATTTAGTAGCAGACCAGGTGAGAAAGATGAGAGAAACCCCAGAGGATCCCAATGCCCAAGAGCAGAGAGCAATATTGCAAGGTGGCCAGGTAGCCAATAAACCAAGTGGCTGCAGAGCCCACAGGATTCAGAGACCAATTATGAATGACCTTGCCCATATACCCCAATATCCATCCATTGAACCCATCTGACCTCAAAGAGGTGAAAGGCAACTGTTACTGTCTCAGATAGGATTCATGCAACTTCCAAATGAATCTGATACTGACCATCACAAACTTTCTCTCACTGCAACGCTAAGAAGAAAACACCTGGTCACTGGGTGAATGGAATTCTTTTGGGTGCATGAGGAGCCATAAGTCTGAAAGGAAGCAAAAGAACTGCACGGGCAAACTTTCCCTCAGCTTGGACTTAATGGATTTAAACAATGCACCCTCTCTGCTTCATCTCCTGTGCTGAAATAGAGGAATATACTCCAAATAGTTTGCAATGTTAACAACCTCAGTAAAGCTGTGCTGAGCAGCAGGCTGTGAGATAAAATGCAGCTCATCCACAACCAGCTATGATAGCAATCTTTATATTTGGTGACAGACATTAGTCTGTAGAAGATGCCACAGATTAAAGGTGTTACTAAGGGTTAGAAACTAGTTTCATTCTTCCTCAGAAATCAATAAGAGAATGGACCCCTCTAGACTTGGTTGTAAAGGTCTTTCTTCTTTGGCTTGGCTTCGCGGACGAAGATTTATGGAGGGGGCAAAAAGTCCACGTCAGCTAGAGACTCCGTGCATTCAGGTGGCGCCTCAAGCACCTGTGCTTCATTTTTAGATCTTCAAGTAGATCCAGCAAGAGTTCCAACCATGCATCCTTGGTGAGCAGTTATAAAATTAATAAACAGCAGTAAATGTCCCAGTGGTCTTTAGAACAAACAGGCAGCCTCTAGGTTGTTTAGTGTAATGAAAACATGGTTATCTCATGAAGAAACATCTTTTGAAGAAATAACGCTGAATTTCACCAGGAATTAACGGACAAGCAATTTCACTCATTGACTCTGATGTGCCTTGGTTTCCTCGGAAGCTTGGCTGCAGATGATGGTATAACCACAAGTTGTGAAATAGAATTAAGTATTTCCCATGAAGATTTTCAAAGCAATTTTTTGTGACACCAACTTCTTTATCAGAAAACTAGCATTTTTATCCACTTTGCCTTTATGAGAAATAGAAGAAATAAAAAGTATGGTCAAGGGAGGCAGAGGTGTGACTCCAGGACTGCTTTGAATCGATGGACTGGAAGATATTCAAGAACTCATCCATAGTCTTGAATGAATATGCAACAGGTATCACCACTTCATCAAGACCTGTGTGGATGAGTGTATACCCACACCCACATACCAGAAGCCCTGGATGAATAAGAGGATTCGTAATCTGCTGAGGGTGAGAACAAGGGTGTTTAAGGCTGGAGATCTAGATCTCTACAAAAAGACCATGGACGACCTGAGGAAGGCCATGTCTGAAGCAAAATGCAATTCCGGAGGAACAGAGACAGATATGTGCCAGCTATGGCAGGGAGTTCAAGCCATTACAGATTACAATGCGAGGGCAAACACTATAGATGGCTGTGATGGTTTATTACCCAATGAGTTGAACACCTTTCTATGTCCACTTTGAGAAGAACTAAACAGTGCCTATTAGACTCTCTAAAAAGGCTGAGGATCCTGTGATATCTGTCTCTAAGCACAATGTTAGAACATCATTTAAGAGGGGGAACCCTCGCAGGGCATCAGGTCTTGACGGCCTACCTGGCAGGGTACTGACAATCTGTGCCAACCAACTAGCTGGAGTGTTAATAGACATTTTCAACCTTTCACTGCTGCAGGTTCCCACCAGCTTCAAAAGCGCATCAGTCATCCTGGTACCCAAGAAGAGTAGTGTGAGCTGCCTCACTGACTATCAACCAGTGGCACTAACTTCTACTGTGATGAAATACTTTGAGGGGCTGGTCATGGCCAGAATAAACATATTCCTAAGCAAAGATCTGGACCCACTGCAAATCGAATATTGGCACAATCGCTCCACAGCAGATGCAATATCATTGGCTCTCCACTCAACCCTGGATTACCTGGAAAACAGCAATTCATACAAATGGCTGCTCTTCATCGACTACAGCTCAGCCTTCAACACCATTATTCCCTCAGTGCTGGTCAAGAAGTTACAAACTCTGGGCATCTGTACCCACCTCTGCAACTGAATCCTTAACTTTCTCATTGGGAGATCATAGTCAGTATGAATTTGAAACAATGTCCCCTCCTCACTGATTATCAACACAAGTGCACCCCAAGACTGGATGTTTAGCTCACTGCTCTTCTCATTATACACCCATGACTGTGTAGCCAGGCACAATTCCAATGCCATCTACAAACTTGCCGATGGCACCACAGTTGTCGGCAGAGTCACAAACGGGCAATGAGGAAGCATACAGGAGGGAGGTAGATCAGCTCTTTGAATGATGTCACACCAACAACCTTGTGCTCAACATTAGCAAAACCAAGGAGATGATTTTGGACTTCAGGAGGAAGTCAGAGGAACATGACACAGTCCTCATCAAGGGCTCAGCAGTGGAGAGGGTCAATAGCTTCAATTTCCTAGGTGTCAACATCTCCGAGATTCTGTCCTGAAGCCTCCACGTTGATGCAACCACAAAGGTAGCTATACTTTGTGAGGTGTCTGAGGAGATTTGGTATGTCACTGAAGACTCTCAGAAACTTCTACAGGTGCACCATGGAGAGTATACTGGCTGGTTGCATCATTATCTGGTATGGAGGCACCAAATCTCAGGACAAGAAAAAAAGTTCCAGAGAGTTGTTAACTCAGCCTGTGACATCACAGACATCAGACTTCACTCCATCAAGGATCTGCATGAGATGATGTCTTAAAAAAGCAACCTCTATCCTCAAAGACCCTACCGCCCAGGTCACACCCTCTTCACTCTGCTACCATCAGCAAAAGTACAGGAGCCTAAAGATGAGCACTCAGTGACACACGGACAGCTTCTTCCCCGCTGCCATCAGATTCCTGAATAATCATGAACCAAAGACACTGCCTTACTTTTCTATGCACTACTATTTTTTATATATATTATTGTTGTAAGATGGTTGATAATATGAAAGTTTGCTTTGTGATGCTGCGGCAAAACACTGCATTTAATGACTTGTTCGTGACAATAAATTCTGATTCTGATTCATTAACACTATTCTTCTTCAGTTGTGTGTGTGCCATCTAGTGTTGTTCAGCGTGTATTGGAATTCATAAAAGTAGTTGATTATCATTGTGTATTACATTCCTAAACAGGGTAATTAATTGCATCACTTTATATTAATATTACCTCTTGCAACACTGCAAGCTGTTAACATATCATACTTCACACTACATACAATCAGTTACATTTTAATTACCCTTATTTATTAAATAAGCTTTGCATCATTACCCAAGATAATGCCAATTTTTGAGAAATGGAATTCATTTGAAATTCCGATAGTGTAAATCCTCATTCAAGAATAATTAATTTTCCAAAACAAAATTCTGATTCTTTAATTTTGATGAACAGCAGAAAGAAAGTGAAAGATGAAACTACAGACCTTTGCACTGTAGTCTTTGGAATGAATTTCTCTGGTAGATCATTTCTAAATATTCAAAAGCAATTAAGGATCAAATGTAGCATATATTACAAATATTTGAAAACATTTAAAAGCACTTAAAATAAGTAAATGCCTTTAAAATCAATCAATTTATATACTTAAAAATGAGCATTTATACTTGCAGATGCTCTTTTCCATGAAAAGGAATGGGATTAATGAACCTGTGGCTATTCTCACCGTGCACCAAAAAATAAGGATAAATTTCCCTGCACAAATTTGGGAATTTTCAAATATTTGCCTCTACATGAGGAGATGGACATCAGAAATTCTACAGGAAATATTTGGCAATCAACTGTGGGGAGCTTCAGTGCTTTAGTGTGCATGTCCCAAATTTCCACTGGCTAGAGGTTGTTTTCTCTTTAGTTATGAAATATGGAAAGTCCAGTAGTATTGCCGTCAAATGTTTCATTCTTAAGCTTATATTTTCCTTCTGACATGGGGCCTTGGGGCTACACAGCCCATCTCTTTTCACACCAAACCAAGGACTTTCCATGCCTGATTAACTTGTGGTCAAACATGTTCTTTTGCACAAACTTTTCTGCAAGAAGCAGGTGGTATGTCATTATCCAAATATCCACAGCAACAACATGATGAATCTCATTCTTCACAGCACCTGAGAAAGATTGTCAGTAGAGCACACACAAGATTTAAACTATATCTCAATCCTTACTGTTGATATTTGTAGTGTATCTCTGCAAATATGGTCAATTTATGTATCTGCTTCAGTGTAAGAGCAAGATATGCACCACATTAATGATATGGTAAGCACCTTGCACCAACTGTCCCAATTTCTTCCACAATCAAATTGGAGCACCACCTCAGCCTTTGTTTCACCTGATCTACCAGCTGCGCCCCATTTTCACGACATGCCCCAGCTCCTTCAAACCATATTCCCATCAGATTTAGCCATCTAGACTTGTCAATGAAGGAACACAGAATCATCATTCTGGATGGTGAAGAACACTGCCTCAGTTTTGCGCTGATTCACACTGGGTCACAGTTCAAGCTGATCAGAGATGCTCACCCATCTGTGGATCAAGTGGATCCAAGCGGCTGCTGCAGCCATGCATCTTGCATCTATTTCCTCCCTGGGGGTTCATCAAACAGTACAATAAAAATAGCACGATGGTGAGTGTAACCTCACCCAACTCTAGCTTTAATTGGAAATCTTGACATTCTTCACCTGTCAATTAGAATTACACCATTGGCACCATTAAACTTGAATTTGCTCAGCCATTTCAAAGATCAATTTAGAGTTGACAACTCCAGAGGAATTAAAAATGGTAGACAAGGAAGAGCAGATATTCTTTCTTGAATCACAATTGCACGGATTTTTTTACAATTACAGTATCTGATGGTTTTGCACCAAATTGATGTTATCTGTTTCAATCTAGATTGTTTCATTCAACTGCAAGTGAAGTGAGATTTGAAATTGAATTTCTGCTTCATCAGTTCGGGCATCTGGATTGCTGCTGCTGTAGCTTATCTGCAATACGACTGCATCCTTCCTGTACAATATTCCATTTCTGACTGCATAGAAATTGTTTGTTCCACTTTTTCTTGCGATGCTCCAACCATGAAGTAATGCCTAACCTAAGTAATGCCACCCACACACATCCCCACTTAATGGCTGTTAGTCTTCATACATCACTTACCTCTTAAAAGCATAAATTAAGGAATTTATCACTCTGACCTATTTAAACATTTTGGCTCCAATATCATCATATCAAATTTATTGCTATTCACCATGATTAAAGTATATAATTAAAATTAATATTTAGAATGGGCTGTAAGTTTACCAGTGTCTGACAAATTCAGGGGGATCATTTCAGGTCCAACCAAACCCTAGGTTAGAGAATATTTCCTTCTTGTCTCAGAAGTTTTAAAGAACTTTTTCACCTCATCTCTGCTACTTCCAAGTTAGATATAATTCTAGGTTTCCAGCTCGTGCATGTTCTTTCTGTCCAAGAGGACAAGCCGCTAAATTGCTTTCAGGCCTTTTGCAAAGTCTCGACTGCCACAAAGATACACTACTCTGTCTCAGGTGGCTGGTTTTGTACTTCTCTGTTCCGTTTGGGAAGAGCTTCTCGTTTGTGCTTTGCGAACTTGAGCTTTGATAATTAGTTATCTCCAACCTGTGAAGATTAATCATCAGTTGAGATGCTGCCCAGCAGCTTCAAGCAACCAACATTTTGCAGAAATAGACATGCTCAACTGCCACTTACCAAAGCTTTCAGCACCAAACTCAGTTCTACAGTGAAAGGAGATTGTGGATCCCTGAAAGAAACCTATGCCAAAGAAACAATTTCTTAATTTGTTTTCCGCTGAATCCTGCCTCCATTCACAATATATTCTTGGCAGGTATTGCACGATCAAATCGATTTTAAACCTCTCCTGCTGAGGTTTATTTGTCTATTTCAGACAAATAAATGTTCATACATTGTTATGTATAAATGCAATCCTATAATTTCTTTCAAATCTGATGTGTTAAAGGAAATTGAACTATGTGTGTTGTGATTGAGCAGCAATCCTCCCCTCGCTGGTTTGTTACAAAGAATAATAAGAACCTAATTTTATAAATGCATCATGGCAAATAAATAGGAACAGGAACAGACATTACAGAGCAACTCAAAATAGTTATCCAAAACAGAAGACAAATAGTATTCCTTCAATTCCTTACAGTACATTAAATGAGAAAATTATTTAAGGAATGACCTGTGAGGCAGTGAGCATTTCTAATACTTCCTTCTCACTGATACTAGAACCCCTCAACACCTCAGCATGGAAATAGGCCCTTCGGACCATGTAGAAAATCCCAAACTATTTATTCCACCTGGTCCCATTGACCTGCACCTGACCATAGCCCTCCATACAACTTCCCATCCAGCCATTCTTCTCTTAAATGTCCAAAGTGAATCCACATCCACCATCTCTGCTGACAGCTGGTTTCACACTCTCACCACACTTCGGGTGAAGAACCATCTCCTTATGTTCCCTTTAAACATTTCATCTTTCACTCATAATTCATCTCATCTAGTTCTGATCTTACTAAACCTCAGTTGAAAAAGTTTGAACTTACCCTCATTCTCCAAATATAATATCATATTTATGGTCATAATTCATAGGCAGGGAGGCCAAATCCATGCCAAGTGGAATCCACTCTGTTTCCTTGGAGTTTGACAGCCCACTGTCTTGCTAGGCATTGTTACTTCCCAATTGAGAGAAAAAATATATTACAAATGCAGAAAGGTTTTGAGGTTATAAATTGATTCAAGATCCTTAAATTATTATGTGGGGCAAATGGGTTGACAGATTTGACTGAAATTAGTGTTGGCCATTTTATTGAATCTGCTGCTCAGTGAGTAAAATTGTTAGATAAATGGAGAGTTTAACACATCTTTGAATTAATAGCATTGAGAAGATAACTACTTTTTAAAACAATCAGAAAAGTTGTTCTCCAACCATTTATTCCATTCTCCTTTGAGCAGATTCTTCAATAGCATCCGACTTGACCTTGACCCAATCACATATCCTTTCCATTACAAAGGTCACTCAAATCTCCCTGACTAATACTTTTCCTATCTATCCCAACACATCGAAATGCTTTCATTACCTCTAGATGTCAATTCCAATCCTTTCTGATTCACCTCCTATCTTTCATCCTCCATACCTACATTCTAATTGTTTACCCTACAACACATGTGTATTTTATAATGGGCCAGCAGTTTGCTGAACAACTGCTACAGCTTTATATACCTTACTTAATCCTCATGGAACTAAATGCAAACTCGTGTCAGGGAACTTTATAGCAGGGCAAGTAGTTCAAATTCATTATATTTCCATGGACTGCTGTGAGGAAGAATCCAACCCCAACAGTCCATGAAGACTAACCAAATTATCCTGAGAATTTATGCAGTCAGATATACATAACATTCCTGAAGTTGATTTGCAGAATAATATTGTTGAAAGTCTAAGAGTTTCACAGACAGTCTATGCAAAATACAAGCAGCTAAATTTGTGTTTCAACAAATTCCCTGAAATTATACCCCAGAGTCAACTACTAAGCAAGAACACACAGATTGAGGGAGACAAGGGGGAATTAACAACGAGGTGGCTATGGCACAAACTTACTGGAAATTCACAGCAGTTACACTGGGGATGCTGCTTTTGGATCTGAGACCTAGCTGGACCTGAGTTGAATCAGTGAGCCCATTTAGTTTAAAGGAAACTTCACAACTGAAAAATTAAGATAAGAATCCAACTTGCACATTTTAAAAATGATATTTGCAGTAATGTTTTTAATTTTTAAATAGTAATTGAAATGTTTGTGGTTTTATCATTTTCTAAAAATTTCCTTCTTAATAGCTTTTGAATTGTCAGTATCAGTTTTAAGTGTGTGTGTGTGTGTGTGTGTGTGTGTGTGTGTGTGTGTGTGTGTGTGTGTGTGTGTGTGTGTGTGTGTGTGTGTGTGTGTGTGTGTGTGTGTGTGTGTGTGTGTGTACTCTGTGGATTGTCAGCTTGTCGTGGTGAAAAAGCTTGTTTGGTCCTGTAATCCTGAGATTGATGCCGTCTGGAGTTATGCTCCTGGTAGGATCACCCATGGCAGTAAGGTCGAGGGTGAGGTCCCTGACAAAGAATCCAACCAAGTCTTCAACAGTGGAACAGGGGGACGAAGTTACTCTGAACTGAATGGCTGTGAAGGCGGATGAAGGCTGCAACAAATCCATCAGCTCCAATCATCATGGTTTTCATGCCATTGGAATTAGTTGATTTGTGAAATATCATGTGCTTCTTGGAGTACAACATCAAGTACACGTTAAACAAATACACGCACAGGCATCTTCGCTCTGTGGATCAACAGAATAAAGGCCAACATCCTCAATTATGAGGGAGAGCCAAAATGACTATGAGCAGAGCATAGAATTGCAATAAAAATTAAGATTAATTAGTACCAAACAAGGGCAGCCTGAGACCACTATTGTGGGGTTCATTGAAGAGCCTGATGTCTGTGGGGAAGAAATTGTCTTTAGGTCTGTTGGTGTGTTTTCACATGCTGAAACCTTCTCCCTGGAGCAAGAAGAGAGCCATGAATAGTACTTCAGCACTGGGCACCAGTCTCGATGAAGGGTTATGGCCTCAAACATTTTCTCCCACTGATGCTGCTTGATCTGTTGAGTTCCTCCAGCGGATTGTTTTAAACCAGCCATTATCACCCTGCTATTGGCTCCATTAGGACTCTGCTCCAAGTTTATGGGCCCACTTCCCTGTGAAGCAGTCAAGTTTAGTTCTTCTGTACTTCTCTCCTACTGACTGCAAAAAAAATGAAGAAAAATGTATGATTTCAGTCTATGGCCTCTCTTAAATGTGCTGTGGTCCCTAATTGAGAATGGTCATTTTAAATACTTAAGCACATTTTTTTTCTACAAAGGCTGAAGTGACAAATGCCAAGTGTTAGATCCACTTCACTCTCAGAGCAGGCAGTCTTGCAAACATTTTAAGCTGGTTTTCTTAGCAGCTTCTAATATTTTTACATGTTAAAATAAAATGGAACATGAAACAGTACAAAATAGGATCAGGACCTTATGGCCCATGCTAAAATCTTTAAATAATTCAGTGATACCCTGACAAGAACACACCTAGTTTGGATCCTATGTTAATTAGTTGATCCATTTAAATTGCCATCTCAGTGCATGGATTCCTTGTAAATTGGTACTTCACTAGATTCTGAAAATCTTACACATAAAATAAAAAAGCAACCTTCATTTCAACAGATCATAACAGCTTTAAGACAGTATGAACTCACATAAAATGATGAAGAAATAAAGCATCTTCATTGCATCTTATTCATTGCATTCAGTAAGATGGTTACGCAAGAGAATAATATATTTTTTAATCAACTGACCGGCTACATGTCTGTGTCATGTTTGCTGTTGGCATGAAGCATTATTTAAATTTTTAATGCTCCTGTATTGGTTATACAGGTACACAATCCTTTATCCGGAACCCTTGGGGGACAGTGTGTTCTGAATTTCGGATTTTTCCAGATTTATGAAAGCCAGATTTAAGCCCACCCGAATTGTGCTGCTGCATCCACCTCCACCCCCTTCCAGTCGTGCTGCCATCTCCTCCCCCCCTCGCCCGCAAGCCCAACTTGCGCTACCGCTCTCCCCCCTCGCCCGCCCAACTCGCACTGCCGGTCTCTCGTCTGTCCGACTCACGCTGCCAGTCTCTCAGCCGCCCGACTCATGCTGCCAGTCTCACACCCTCACCCGTCTGACTCACACTGCCATCTCTCTCAACACTTGTTGGTTTTTGGAACTTTCTAGATTTTAGATGTCCAGATAAAGGATTGTGTACCTGTATTATTTCCACTATCTGTTGGGTACCCCAAAGGAATAATGATTCCAGTACATACCAGAGCTCTAGACAACAAACATTAATGAAATTCAAATTATTTGCAAAATGTACATCACATTTAATTATTTTCTATCATTTCAATTTAATTTTCTTTTTCATTGACCCTTTTATTTAAAAATAGTTCTGCAAATGAGAATGCATTCAAGAACTATCAATGGGATTCTGGCCTTTATCAATCAAATCAATCATACCACTATAATCAAAGGTAACATAAGAAGAACAAGTAACTCAAGTGACAAGGAAATCAACAAGAGCCAAAGGATAAATAGCATTACAAAGTTTGATCTGTACCTTATTGAGGAAGAGACAAGAAAATCTGCTTCATTCATTGTTCTTGAGTCATAAGGAATCAGAGGTGAAATGAGATTCAGCATTGACTTTGGAGAATTTAATCTCGGTGCTTGTTAGAGATAGGCAAGTGAGCACTGTATTCACTATAAGGTTAGTAGACACACATGGTAAATTTCAAGATGACCTGCCCATAACAAGAAGAATTCATTCCTATGTCGTGCTATTCAGTGCAAATTCCAAAAAATCTCTATTCTATAATGCCTCAAGACTTGGAAAGACAACGTGATTGGAGCAATGAAAAACCTACATCCTAAACTTTGGAGGTTGAAACAGCTGCAGATTCTGAATTAAATCTTTGCAAGAACACATCAAGAATAAGCCCAGGCTCCTCAATCCTGTCTGTTCAATATGACTGTGGCTGCCTTCATCGGCACACCTGCGCCAGTTCCCCACAGTGTTCAGTGTCTCAATTCTAAAAAAGAAATCAACTTCAATTACAAATACTTCAAACAATCTGGTCTGTACAACCCTTGGATGAGAGTGCTCTGGAGACATATTAGCTGGTCAAGAAGAAATTTCAATGCAGCTCAGTTTTTTAATGACCTGCCTTTTACATTAAAGCTATGTCTTTTCATTTGAGATATCCCACTAGTGATATCATTTCAACACCTAACCTGTCATACCCCCTTAGGATCTTGTATTTCAATAAAAATCTCTCTCATTCTTCTCAATTTCAAAGAATACAAACTCAACCTGCTTAACCTCACAGCCCAGGAATTAGTCCTGTAAATCTCCTTCAGGCTGTCTCCAGTGTTATTAGTGGTAATTCAGAATTCAAGCAACCACCAGCCTCCAGCATCCAGCAAAATAATCAAGGAAAATAAATTTTAAATTTAAAAATAAGTAAGAATATAATAATAGGTAAAAATATGCATTTAAAATTGTTAAAAGTAAATGTTCTCTGAAGTAATACATAAACCTTTGGTGAAGGCAAAAGGAAATCTTCAGCCAGTGGAGCCTTGGTCATGTTTTGTTTGTAGCAGCGATTTGAATAGTTATGTGAAAAGCAATGGCTTTGCCCAGGATGAAGAGCTGGTTGATGCTATTTGGCATTGGGGTGACTCTCTTAAAGTGTCTCCATAATCCCTGCTTAGTAAGAATTGCCCTAATCAGAGACTATATCTGTAAACTTTGGGGGGAGGGGGGAGTTAATTATCTATAAAGTTATTGTTTGTCTTTTGGGAAGCTCTGTGGATGGTTAAATTTTTTCACACAATGTGACTGAAAATAAAGTAAAATGCTTTAAGTTTTATGTATACACGCAAGTGAAGTTTGTTCAGTGTAAGTACAGTATTTATGTCTTTTGTCTTTTAAACTGTTTATTCCCAATGTAGGTGTACTAGGCATTGTAAGAGTACTGTAAATCTCAAGAAACTGGAAAATACACATCTCTATAGATGCTGGATAGCAGGGGTTTTACTGTATATATCCTTTCTTTGGAAAGGGAAACTTGACTATGCACGGTAATCAGGGGGTGGTTTCAATAATCTTTACAACCATAACAAAAGGTCTTCATTTCTAAATCTAACCCCTTTGCAAAAAAACCTATGGCAATTTACTATTTGCCATAGCTACTGTCATAACCTTTTATGATTCCGTCCTGAAAATCATAGAGCACAACTGCTATGATTAAAATGCAAATTGCCATTTTTTTTCTTGTGATATTCATGTTCTATATTTAGCCATTAATTCATCCTGTGACTATTCAGTGTGGTATTATTTCTAGATTATCTGCAGTCTGTTGAAGGGATACAAAAAAAATCTCAGGTTTTGCAAAAGTATCTTTATTCCTCGGCAGCTACTGCCAATCAGTGCAAATAAGAAAACTCTGCTCAGATGCATCAGGGAAAACACTGGGGTAAGTCAGTATATTCTACCTCAGCCCTCAGGTTTTGTAACTTTAAAAATATATACATTTTGAATTATTTACCTTTACTTAAAAACACATAACATGAGTGGAAAGAGTCAATATATTTCCAAGAGTACAATATCACTTTCAAACACTGCCCATAACATTATCTCTGAGGTTCTTTCAGGAGTTAAATAAATGTCGGAAAATTTCTTTCAAAGGATAAGGTGTCGATGGTCTCCATAGAAAAACTAACATGAAAATATGAACTTGGAGGTTTATAACACCCTAATTTTAAAAATTGCTATCGAGCGAATCAAATGAGATATTTTACTTTCTTTTTTGAGGAAGGAGATAAACCTGCATGAGTCAAAATAGAATTGGATAAAATAGGAGAGAGTATCGCAAAGGATTTTATATATAAATTTGATGTGAATTTAGTAACTGGTGAGAAAGAAACCCCTTTGCTACAACACTTAATCAATTCTTGGTGTAAAATAAATAGTGATATTGGAACAAGGGAGGGGGAGGGGGGCTCATCTCCTAAAATCCCTCTGACTCATGACCCTTGTACAATGGGTAATCAAATTTTTGAAATCATACCTCGTAAAGGAATCAGATATGTCAAAAATTGTCACGAGTGGGGGAAACTGATGTCATTTGAACAATTAAAAAATTAAGTATGGAATTCTTAATAATACAATCTTTTGTTATTTTCAAATAAGAGCTATATAAGAGACAAACTGGGCCAAACAATGTTTTTACCAAAGTGTAGTGATGTGGAAACTCTGATTTGAAAGGGAAATACAAAGAAATTGACCTCAGCAACTTATCTCTTACTTCAAATAGGAACCCCCAAACAGAGGTTCCTAAGTCCAGGCAGGGATGAGAATCAAACTTAAATGTAAGAACTGGTGAGCAAAACTGGTCTAAATTATGTCAGGATAGTATAACTAACACAATAAATGTAAGATCTAGATTAATACAATTTAATTTTTTGCATCAATTATATCTCACACCATAGAAATGAAATAAATTAAAATCACACCTATCAGATTGATGTTTTAGATGTGGCGAGAAGGTAGGAACCTTTCTACATTCAACTTGGTCGTGTTCCAAAGTGAGACCTTTTTGGGTAGACTTAGGACATTCCTTAGATCAGATTACAGGAATTCAATTTCCACAAACCCCAGAATTATTTTTAATGGGGAAAATTATAGGGATAAGATCTAAATTGGATAAGATCTAAATTGAAAATAAAAATATCCACCAGAATTTGTTAAAATTGTATTGGCAGTAGCCATAAAATAAATAGCTGTTGGTTGGAAGTCTGATTCACATCTTCTTATGACACATTGGAACATAGAAAATGCATAACTCTATTCCCCTTGAGAAGATTACCTACAACTTAAGAAATAAGTACGACATATTTCTGCAAGTCTGGCATTCATATTTACAAATCTCAGGTGTAAATCTTCAGTTGTGTTTTTCCTAAGCCTGAGACCTGCAGTGATCTTCTCCAAAGAAAATTAAACAGAATATGAATTTATGATCCGTGG
The DNA here is from genome assembly GCF_036971445.1 of Narcine bancroftii. Lineage (NCBI taxonomy): Eukaryota > Metazoa > Chordata > Chondrichthyes > Torpediniformes > Narcinidae > Narcine > Narcine bancroftii. The sequence continues at coordinate 152,689,220 of NC_091471.1, forward strand.
AGTGTGCGGTACTTTTCAGCAGTGCATTCCGCTTTTTCTTTCTTTTATATTTCTTTTTCTTTTTCTTGTTTTCTTTTTCTTGTTTTCTTTTTCTATATTCATATTGTTTTCTTTGGGGGTCTTTTCTTGGGTTGGTAGGGATTGGGGGGGGGGTGTTGTGTATAACCCTCATGGATTAAAAACTAGATTTACTTTTGTTCTTGTAGTCTTTAACTTTATAATTGATTGCATCCATGGTCAAAAAATTTTAAATAAAATATTTAAAAAACCCTCAAGTTTTGTAATTACAGGAATGTCAATCTAATTTTTTAGTGCTGATTTCACAATGTACAATAAAGCCCATTATCCAGAATTCAAGGAACCAGAAGCCTCAACTGGCAAAAAAAAAAGGCAGGAAATAATTGGGTAAAAAATATGGGTTTAAAATTGGTGCCCCCTGGCAGTTAGTTTGCCATTCATGAAACACACAATCTCAAGCAACTGGAAAATTCATTTATCCAGCATCTACCAATCTCTATAGGAACCAGATACCAGGTGTTTTACTGGAATCCAGCTCCTATGGTAATGCATATGATACTGTTGCATTTCCCTCATACAGCATCAGAACTGGAATCTATAGCATATTCCATCGAGTTTGGAGTCTACACTCTTTAAAACTGCTACCAAAAGAAATGCACAGTATTCTTTTCTTTAATTAACTCTTGCTTTACTGTAGACATTTTGTTCAGTAACTAATTATTGCTTTGACAAATCTAACCATGTGACAGAGAAAAATAGCAAAGAATCAAGGACATCTTTCCAAAAGACAGAATATTCATGCAAAAGACTCAAATACCCAATGGCTCTGACATTCACAATTGTAAAGTGCTTTGATCCATTGGTCATGGCTCATATTGACTCTAGCCCACTAGCCATCACCCACTCCAGTTCATGTCATGACAAAGCAGATCTGCAGCAAATGCCATCTCCCTCAGCCCTGGGACTTCTGGACAACAAGAACACATACATGAGACTAATATTTAGTGAACGTATCAAGTAAATTAATACCCAAACACCTCTCTGCAATTGGATCCATGATTTTCTATCCCACAGGCTGCAATCAGTGACTATTAGTGACAGCACCTCCTCTACAATCTTCCTCAATACTGGAGCACCACAACACTATACACAGCACTCTACAATATTTCCTGTATACAAATGAATGGACAAACACAGCTCCAACTCCACCTACAAATCTGCGTATCACACTACCATCACAGGCAGATTCTCTTACAATGACAAAGCAGAGTATAGGAGTGAGAGAGAGGGCTTGTGGCTTGGTCCCAGGACCATCTCTCCTTCAATTTCAGCAAGTCCAAAGAGCTGGTTATACACTTCAAGAGGAGCGATGGAGAATACTCCCTGGTTCTCATTAATGATGCTGAGGTAAAGAGAGTAGACAGCCTCAAGTTCCTTCGTGTAAACATCTCCAGTGGCTTGTCCCAGACCACCCAGATCAATGCAATGGATAAGGAAGTGCACGAGCACTTCCACTTCCTCAGAAGTCAGAGTAAATTTGGCTTGTCACTCACGCCCTTTAACAACTTCCACAAATATTCCATCAAGATGCATCACTGTGTGGTACAGGAGCATCTCTGGCCAAAAAATTAAAGTAGGTTGCGAACATGGCTCAAGCCATCACACATACCTCCCTCTCTTCCATCAACTCAATCTTTAATTCCAGCTGTATTGGAAAAGGAACCAAGATAATAAAAGACTCATCCCATCCTGGTCACATGCTCTTCACTCCCCTCTCCTTATGAATAAGATTCTTGAGTATAAGATCAAACACCATCAGATTCAGGACAGCTGGTTTCCCACCATTATCAGACTCCAGAGTGAATCCTAATACAGTAAAATGATGTGGCCTTTATTCTGTACCAACTGATCTTTCTCTGTAAGTCTGTGCTTTTGTGTTGTGTCTTGCTCATTATGTCTACTGCCCTGGTTGCAAAACAACCTCTATCACATTTCATACACCTCCAAGATACAATGCATACCCACTTAACTCAAAATGAATAATTTGAGAAATAAATCTCATATGCAAAGTTTTAAAGAGACTGAGTAAATGTTGCCAAGGTAAATTCAATCATGAGTTAAAATTTGGGCATTAGTTGGTGTACTTGTAATCACCTCTTCCTGTGATCCTGATTGAACACGGGACTTGAAGAATATAAATTGTGGGTAGTTTTTTTTCTAATTCCAATGGTTCTTCCTATTGTGTTTCCTATAAACAAAATAATATAGCATTCTAAAAATGCTTTGTGGAGTAACCTTTGATAATCAACAAATGTAAATGTCTTCATGATAACATTTAACAAAATAAAACCCAAATCTGGAATGTTTTCAGTAACAAATTAGCACATTAAAAAGAACACCAACGTGAAACGAGCATTTGAAATTGGAAGCAGAAATCAGAGTTGATCTAATCCAAAATCAATCAACAACCCAAAGCAAATATAAAATGAAGACAAATGTCAAAGTTCATCATCATATTTGAACATACACAAAATTAAAATGATTATATTTAACGGTGATCTGAATAATGATAATTAATAACTGTGAGCTGAAATTCAACAAGCTAATGATAACCTACATTTGGCATCCGGGAATAATGCTTTCTGTGTATTCACACTGACCTCTCTCCACCAACGCTAATTAATGGAATTCGTACTATGCAAATTTGGTATAGAAAGGACAAGGCAATGCAGTATCTATGATGATCTCTCAAAATAACAACACTAAGTATTTGTTACTTCTAAGTACAAAATGGCTGTAGAATTCTCTTAATAACGATGGTAGGTGAGGAATATAGATAAAGAATACACATCTATCAATCCAGCTTCATTATTGATGATGACAAATGATCAAAAGAAACTGAACAGGAAATTCTCTAATATACAATTAGTAAAATTTACGGTAGACAGCAGAAAGATTATATAATATTGCCTGCAGTAATAATGTCATAAGCACTTTATATAATGGAAAATGATACTACAGATGCCCAGAAAAATAACTTGTAATATCTCAAATTCAACAACTAAATCCCTTGGCCAATATTTGAACATGAAGGTTATTCAATCATTGGTTATGTAACTTACATAACGACTTGTTGTAAGGGTTCGTGTGGATCCCACAGGTTGAGAACCAGACCAAAGTCAGGGTTCAATGCAGACCTTTATTTTGGGGATGCAAACGGGTGCAAATGTTAAATAAACCTATACACAAAGGGTAAATATACACTTCGGATAATGAGGGAGAAACTGACAGAAACTGGGGAAATTACTTAAATACGTACAATCAGCAGTCAGAATCAAGGTGATATTACATTTTTTCACCCCTTGACCAGTACGGACACGGTTCTAGCACATGGCCCTTTATAGTTCTGCAGGCAGTATTGGGGGACCAATCACTTAGGGCAGGTTGGGCCCCATTGGCTGCTGTGGCCAATGGCTTGAAGCCAAGTGCAGGGGCTCAGCAGGGGTCAGCCCAGGTGATTCACCTGGGCCAATTGGGTGAAGGTCAGGGCTGAGTCTGGGCAGGTGGACTGCAGCACCTGATGATTTATGTGGGCCAATCACAAGGGTCACCTTGATGGCTTGGGTGAGTCTTGACCTTGATTGACATGCAATGTGTCCTCTGAATAGGAGCACGGTAGCATCCCTCTTTGGTTGCTGCAGTCTCTCAATTTTACCACTGAAATCAGAATCTCTATCTTTGGCTTGGCTTCGCGGACGAAGATTTATGGAGGGGGTAAAAAGTCCACGTCAGCTGCAGGCTCGTTTGTGGCTGACAAGTCCGATGCGGGACAGGCAGACACGATTGCAGCGGTTGCAAGGGAAAATTGGTTGGTTGGGGTTGGGTGTTGGGTTTTTCCTCCTTTGCCTTTTGTCAGTGAGGTGGGCTCTGCGGTCTTCTTCAAAGGAGGTTGCTGCCCGCCAAACTGTGAGGCGCCAAGATGCACGGTTTGAGGCGTTATCAGCCCACTGGCGGTGGTCAATGTGGCAGGCACCAAGAGATTTCTTTAGGCAGTCCTTGTACCTTTTCTTTGGTGCACCTCTGTCACGGTGGCCAGTGGAGAGCTTGCCATATAACACGATCTTGGGAAGGCGATGGTCCTCCATTCTGGAGACGTGACCCATCCAGCGCAGCTGGATCTTCAGCAGCGTGGACTCGATGCTGTCGACCTCTGCCATCTCGAGTACTTCGACGTTAGGGGTGTAAGCGCTCCAATGGATGTTGAGGATGGAGAGGAGACAACGCTGGTGGAAGCGTTCTAGGAGCCGTAGGTGGTGCCGGTAGAGGACCCATGATTCGGAGCCGAACAGGAGTGTGGGTATGACAACGGCTCTGTATACGCTTATCTTTGTGAGGTTTTTCAGTTGGTTGTTTTTCCAGACTCTTTTGTGTAGTCTTCCAAAGGCGCTATTTGCCTTGGCGAGTCTGTTGTCTATCTCATTGTCAATCCTTGCATCTGATGAAATGGTGCAGCCGAGATAGGTAAACTGGTTGACCGTTTTGAGTTTTGTGTGCCCGATGGAGATGTGGGGGGGCTGGTAGTCATGGTGGGGAGCTGGCTGATGGAGGACCTCAGTTTTCTTCAGGCTGACTTCCAGGCCAAACATTTTGGCAGTTTCCGCAAAGCAGGACGTCAAGCGCTGAAGAGCTGGCTCTGAATGGGCAACTAAAGCGGCATCATCTGCAAAGAGTAGTTCACGGACAAGTTTCTCTTGTGTCTTGGTGTGAGCTTGCAGGCGCCTCAGATTGAAGAGACTGCCATCCGTGCGGTACCGGATGTAAACAGCATCTTCATTGTTGGGGTCTTTCATTGGCTTGGTTCAGCATCCATAAAACATACAGACCAATGATATCACTACGAAGGACCAAATCCTAATCTGACAAAGGGATAAAATGATAGAGCTGGGCTCATATGCAATTTAATCACATGATAAAATGTTCAAATTTTCATAAATGTCTTCACTTCTGTGAAAAATCTACATACTGCCAAGTATTATTCAACTATATTTCAACATTTTTGGTAGGCTTAATTTAAAACTCCTACCTCTAGAAATTTTAGCGAACAGCACATTTTATCTTGAGTGATACATATCTGATTATAAAGGGGCAACAGTAATTTGTTGGTCATTCCCTGTCGTTCTGGAAATTCAATTAGGCACCATCCAAGTGGGTCATGCTGCCACATTAGATATTAACCAATTAATGACATTCCCTGTACGACACTCTCTTTGGAAGACCACGGGTGAAAATAATCCCTATTGTCCCTGCTGCAACAATGAGGCTCAACTCATAAAAATATAATACTGGAGAAACTCAGCAGGTCAAACAGTGTAATTTATATACAAAGATACTCAACCAACATTTAAGACTTGAGACCTTCATCAAGATAAAGAAAAATGTGAGCAGGCACCCAAACAAAATGGTACGAAGGAAGGTTAGGGGGAGGACCATGGTCCCAAAAGCAGGAGATAATAGTGCATAAGGGAGGGACGGCACAGCTGCAAGCAGGGGAAAGAGGGATGGCCCTGCAAATAGAGAGGGAGGGGCATGGAGAGCGAAGGGAAAGAAGACAAGGGGAAAGAGAAGGGAGGGAGAATAGAAAGTAATTTAGCAGAAACCAGAGGTCAATGTTTAAGCCATCTGTTTGGACTGTGCCCAAATGGAAAATCAAATGCTGTTCCTCCAATTTACAGGTGGTCTTGATGGAATAATACATGAGGCCATGAACAGACATCTGTGAATGGAAGAGGGACACAGAATTGAAATGGATGGCCAATGGGAGATCCCTGTCACGGATGCTGACAGAGCAAAGGTACTCAGCCAAACGATCTCTCAGTCTATCCTATGTAGAGAAGGCCACAATGGGAGCATCAGATGCAGTAGGTGACTGGTGGATACACAAGTGAAGTATTGCTTCACTTGAAAGAACTGTTAGGGGCCCTGAATTTTGGTGAGGGAGGAGGTGTGGGCACAAGTGTCGCACTTGCTGCAGTCACAAGGGAAGTGAGAGATTGGTGGGGAAGGATGAGAGAGCCATGGAGGGAGTGGTCCCTATGGCAGGCAGAGAGGGAAGGAGAGGGGAAGATGTGTCTGGTAGTGGGAAACTAGTATTGTGCCAGGCCAGCCAGGTAAATCTCATTACTTCCCCATCCAATCACAGATCCTACTCAACTCACTGAGCACCTCCAGCAGTTTCATTTTTGCTCCAGATTCTAGTATCTGAAGTTTCATGTCCCAATGTTACCACTCAACTCTAAAGTCTGTATAAGGCATGTCAACTTTGAAGTTTTTCCTGTTCTTTCTGATGCGAGTTCTTAGACTCCCTCTCACTGTGGTTTCTACAGCTCTTGTATTTTTCCACCATGTTCATACTGAGACTCTACTGCAGCTAACCTCCTCTTCCATTCCCACTCTCATTCCTAATGCAGTCTCAACCTGAAAAATTGATCATTACTATTCTCCCCCACGCCCCCAATACATGTTGCTGAAACTGCTGAGATCCTCCATCAGTTTATTTTTTGCTCAGATTCCAACCTCTGTAATATCTCAAAGTCCTACTACTTACCTGTAATTCTTCAACACCTTTTCCCAACAAATTAAACCCCACTCACACAAAATATCTTACATCTCCCAAATTCATTCTGGCCCCAGTCCTTTACTTAGCAGATGACCCAGATTCGCCCAATTCCCAACATTCCAAATCTCTCATAATCCAACCTCAATCCAGGACCACACAAGTAAACAGAAATGTGCAACACATTTAACAGGTACAGAGATCTTAAATTCTGGCATTACTGAAGTTTGCAAAAAGTACCCTCAACCAGATCAGTTTTGCGTGCAATAACAACGTCCACCCTGGGCACCTATCATGGAACAATTTCAAAGCTATATAACTCAATTCAAAGCTAAGATCATTTAACAAGCATTAACACATTTTTTCATCAATAATTCCACATTCTACATACATTTAAACTTTAATCACAGGATAGATTTTCTACAGAGATTCAGAGATACATCGTCAGCAGTATCAATAACATTATTGCAATACCAGCAGCAACATTCTTCTGAGATGACCTCAGCATAGCACACTACTCTCATCCATAGAGTATCAGGAAATAACCCTGATCTTTGGAGGAAACACCAGCTCATCTTACTGTTCTAAATGTTTCAGGGGAAGAAACATTGATGGGGCAGAAGTGCAAAGAAGTTCCTAGATCTTGCCTTCAGGGAAGATAAAAAGTTCTATTAAATTAGCAATTAAAAATCTCATGATTTTTCAATGCATCAAAACTTGAAAGGACAAGATAGGTCCATGCAGGTAGGTCTGTATTCATAGCCTGCAATTTTCTTTGTGTGGTGCTATTATTCCGCTGATTGTGTTGTTATTCTGCTTGACAATGATGAGATTTAGTTCATAACAATTTAAGGGCTGTCTTCCTTTCTTAACTAGAAAAAGTCAGAGCAGTTTCTCATTAATCAGTTTTCAGTGTGGCTTTGGTCAAATCAACCTTCTCCATCAGTAAAAATATAACTCACTAATCAGTTTTCAGTGTGGCTTTGGTCAAATCAACCTTCTCCATCAGTAAAAATATAACTCACTAATCAGTTTTCAGTGTGGCTTTGGTCAAATCAACCTTCTCCATCAGTAAAAATATAACTCACTAATCAGTTTTCAGTGTGGCTTTGGTCAAATCAACCTTCTCCATCAGTAAAAATATAACTCACTAATCAGTTTTCAGTGTGGCTTTGGTCAAATCAACCTTCTCCATCAGTAAAAATATAACTCACTAATCAGTTTTCAGTGTGGCTTTGGTCAAATCAACCTTCTCCATCAGTAAAAATATAACTCACTAATCAGTTTTCAGTGTGGCTTTGGTCAAATCAACCTTCTCCATCAGTAAAAATATAACTCACTAATCAGTTTTCAGTGTGGCTTTGGTCAAATCAACCTTCTCCATCAGTAAAAATATAACTCACTAATCAGTTTTCAGTGTGGCTTTGGTCAAATCAACCTTCTCCATCAGTAAAAATATAACTCATTAATCAGTTTTCAGTGTGGCTTTGGTCAAATCAACCTTCTCCATCAGTAAAAATATAACAGAGCCAAGTTAGCAGATCACCACAAACAACTTGCAGCTGGAGCCTTTAAGAGTGTCAGATGATGACCAAAACGAAGTTAAGATTAAAGGTAAATGGCCAAAGGGAAGGCTAAGAAGCATCTTAATACAGGAAAGAAATAGAGAGGCAAAGTTATTTGTGAATAATTTATAAAACTTATAAAATACTTGAAAAGTGGAAATGTGATTTTTTTATATTTAAAATAGGAAGAGTTAATGGAGACACCAGCTAGGGCTTTGGAATACTCCGAATGCAGCATTTGGGACAGCACACTTGTCCCTGATGACTAAACTTGCAAGACTTGTGTCCAGCTGCAACTCCTGACAAACAAGTTACAGAACTGGAGCTGTAGCTGGATGAACTCTGGATAATTTGGGAGGCAGTGATAGAGAGGAGCTTCAGGGAGGCAGTCACCTCCCAAAGTCAGGAAGCAGGTAGCTGAGTGACTAGACAGACAGTGCAGACCAGCCCTGTGGCTGTTCCCCTCAACAATAAGCATAATGTTTTGCATTCTGCTGGGAGGGATGATCTACCAGGGGCAATCATGGTGGTCACTTCTCTGGCACAGAGGCTGGCCTCTCAGCTCAGAAGGGGAGTAGGGAGAAAAGGAGAGTTATGGAGATCGGGGACTCATTTCTGTTTGGCGAGCATATAGGAGGTTCTGTGAATGAGATCGATGTTACCAAACAATATTTTGTCTCCCAGTGTCAGGGTCAGGGATGTCTCTGATCAAGTTCATTAGCATTATAGAGGGAGGGTGAACAGCCAGATGCCGTGGTCCATGTAGGGACCAATGACATAGATAGCAGTAGTGATGAAGGCCTGAAGAGGCAATACAGGTACTCCCCTAATTACAATGGTCCAACATAATTTTATGAAGTTATGATGATACAATAGTGTGTCTGTCATTATTGACTTTAACGTAATATGTTAAAGTAAGTTCATCGCAAACATCGTTGATTTTCCACTAAGTGTTGATAATTCCTCTAAGCTGAATTCTTTGTAGATTCCTTGGTCAATCTCTACTTTTAGTTCAGTTGTAAAGTTTGCAGGAACTGATATAGCGCTGTGGGGAGAGAACAGGGCAGTGGAATCAGTGCCGGGACTGATACAGCGCTGTTGGGGAAGAGCTGGGCAGTGGCATTAATGTGGGGAATGGTACACCACTGTAGGGGGTGAAAAGGGCAGGATTATCAGTGTGGGGAATGATACAGGGCTTTGGGGAGAGAGCAGTGTTGGGACTGATATAGTGTGGTCGATGTTATATAAGGTATATCTGTATTCTTTTTTGACACAATTTTTTTGCTGGACTGTAACCCCATTGTAATTTGAGGAGCACCTGTATAGGGAATTAGGAATTAAGTTAAAAGCAGGACCTCAAAGGTGGAAATCTCTAGATTACTGCCTGTGCCATGCACCACAGAGGGTAGAAATAGGAAGTTGTGGCCTATGAATGCGTGGGTGAAAAGTTGGTGCAAGAGGCAAGGGTTCAGATTTGTGGATCATTCATCTGACCTTCACAAAAAAGACAGGCTGCACCTGAACAGGAAAGAGACCAATAATCTGGGGCTAGGTTTGCTAGAGCTGTTGGTGAGTGTTTTATTGGTTTGACAAGAGGATGGGAACCGGAATATGAGTGCAGAAAATAGGGCAGAAGGTCAAAAGCATGATAATATGTGTTCTGAATTTGTGAGGAAGGACAGGCAAGGGATAAAACATAAATGTAGTCAGTTCAAGGACTTGAAATGTGTCTATTTCAATGGTAGGAGCATTAGGGATAAAGGGAATGAACTTGTAGCATGGATCAGTATGTGGAACTATAATGTTGTGGCCCTTACAGAGACTTGGCTGGTGGAAGGGCAGGATTGGCAGATGCGTGTATTGGGGTTTAGGTGTTTTAAAACGAATAGGATCAAGGTAAAGGAGGGGGGAGGAGTAGCATTACTGGTCAGGTATGGTATCGCGGCTATAGAAAGGGGGGATGCTCCTGAGGGAGTGTCCACGGAGTCGGTCTGGGTGGAAGAGAAATAGGAAGAGAGCAATCATTTTTACTGCGAGTAGTCTTTCTTTCTTTTTCAATCTTTTTATTATTATTATAATTTATAAACACATACAGTTCAAAGAGATATAAAAAAATACATAGTAAGTAATGAATTAATACAGAGATATTAAACAATAATATTACAGAATAAAAATATATCATAAAAAAAATTTTGATCAGTTTAGGGTGTGAACTATCTCTAAAAAAAAGATATAATTAACAACAATATTTGAAAAAAGAGAGAAAAAAAACCCCAAAAAAGAAGAAAAAACAAATCTGAATTAAAAAAAACTTTAAAAAAAACTTTAAAAAAAAACCTACAGATATAGCTAAACCACGCCGATCACTCCGATCTCATCTTACAGCCCAATTAACATACATAATCATAGAAAGAAAACAGAGCCAGATCAACTCACCACAAATGAAAATATTGAATAAATGGTCGCCAGGTTAACTCAAACTTAGAAGGGGATTCATAGACAGAGTTTCTAATTTTCTCTAAATTTAAACATAGTCTTCTTTCTTTGGCTTGGCTTCGCGGACGAAGATTTATGGAGGGGGTAAAAAGTCCACGTCAGCTGCAGGCTCGTTTGTGACTGACAAGTCCGATGCGGGACAGGCAGACACGATTGCAGCGGTTGCAAGGGAAAATTGGTTGGTTGGGGTTGGGTGTTGGGTTTTTCCTCCTTTGCCTTTTGTCAGTGAGGTGGGCTCTGCGGTCTTCTTCAAAGGAGGTTGCTGCCCGCCAAACTGTGAGGCGCCAAGATGCACGGTTTGAGGCGTTATCAGCCCACTGGCGGTGGTCAATGTGGCAGGCACCAAGAGATTTCTTTAGGCAGTCCTTGTACCTTTTCTTTGGTGCACCTCTGTCACGGTGGCCAGTGGAGACCTCGCCATATAACAGGATCTTGGGAAGGCGATGGTCCTCCATTCTGGAGACGTGACCCATCCAGCGCAGCTGGATCTTCAGCAGCGTGGACTCGATGCTGTCGACCTCTGCCATCTCGAGTACTTCAACGTTAGGGGTGTAAGCGCTCCAATGGATGTTGAGGATAGAGCGGAGACAACGCTGGTGGAAGCGTTCTAGGAGCCGTAGGTAGTGCCGGTAGATGACCCATGATTCGGAGCCGAACAGGAGTGTGGGTATGACAACGGCTCTGTATACGCTTATCTTTGTGAGGTTTTTCAGTTGGTTGTTTTTCCAGACTCTTTTGTGTAGTTTTCCAAAGGCGCTATTTGCCTTGGCGAGTCTGTTGTCTATCTCATTGTCGATCCTTGCATCTGATGAAATGGTGCAGCCGAGATAGGTAAACTGGTTGACCGTTTTGAGTTTTGTGTGCCCGATGGAGATGTGGGGGGGCTGGTAGTCATGGTGGAGAGCTGGCTGATGGAGGACCTCAGTTTTCTTCAGGCTGACTTCCAGGCCAAACATTTTGGCAGTTTCCGCAAAGCAGGACGTCAAGCGCTGAAGAGCTGGCTCTGAATGGGCAACTAAAGCGGCATCATCTGCAAAGAGTAGTTCACGGACAAGTTTCTCTTGTGTCTTGGTGTGAGCTTGCAGGCGCCTCAGATTGAAGAGACTGCCATCCGTGCGGTACCGGATGTAAACAGCGTCTTCATTGTTGGGGTCTTTCATGGCTTGGTTCAGCATCATGCTGAAGAAGATTGAAAAGAGGGTTGGTGCGAGAACACAGCCTTGCTTCACGCCATTGTTAATGGAGAAGGGTTCAGAGAGCTCATTGCTGTATCTGACCCGACCTTCTTGGTTTTCGTGCAGTTGGATAATCATGTTGAGGAACTTTGGGGGACATCCGACGCGCTCTAGTATTTGCCAAAGCCCTTTCCTGCTCACGGTGTCGAAGGCTTTGGTGAGGTCAACAAAGGTGATGTAGAGTCCTTTGTTTTGTCCTCTGCACTTTTCTTGGAGCTGTCTGAGGGCAAAGACCATGTCAGTAGTTCCTCTGTTTGCACGAAAGCCGCACTGTGATTCTGGGAGAACATTCTCGGCGACACTAGGTATTATTCTATTTAGTAGAATCCTAGCGAAGATTTTGCCTGCAATGGAGAGCAACGTGATTCCCCTGTAGTTTGAGCAGTCTGATTTCTCGCCTTTGTTTTTGTACAGGGTGATGATGGTGGCATCACGAAGATCCTGAGGCAGTTTACCTTGGTCCCAACAAAGCTTGAAAAACTCATGCAGTTTGGCATGCAGAGTTTTGCCGCCAGCCTTCCAGACCTCTGGGGGGATTCCATCCATACCTGCTGCTTTGCCACTTTTCAGTTGTTCGATTGCCTTATATGTCTCATCCAGGGTGGGAACCTCATCCAGCTCTAGCCTTAGGGGCTGTTGAGGGAGCTGGAGCAGGGCGGAATCTTGGACTGAGCGGTTGGCACTGAAAAGAGATTGGAAGTGTTCTGACCATCGGTTGAGGATGGAGATCTTGTCGCTGAGGAGGACTTTGCCGTCTGAGCTGCGCAGCGGGCTTTGGACTTGGGGTGAGGGGCCGTACACAGCCTTTAGAGCCTCTAAAGGTTTCCCCTGAAACCCTCTGGGATCAGTTGAAGACTACCATACTGCAATCCACTGAAGAGGTACTGGGCTTCTCCTCCAGGAAAAACAAGGACTGGTTTGACGAAAACAGCCAGGAAATCCAGGAGCTGCTGGCAAAGAAGCGAGCTGCCCACCAGGCTCACCTTACAAAGCCGTCCTGTCCAGAGAAGAAACAAGCCTTCCGTCGCGCATGCAGCCATCTTCAGCGCAAACTCCAGGAGATCCAAAATGAGTGGTGGACTAGCCACGCGGACATTGGCGACTTCAGGGGTTTCTACGAGGCTCTAAACATAGTATAGTTTGGGTAAACCATTGGAAAACAGTGGGAGGATTTACCTCTTTCCAATTTAATAGTATTGATCTTCTAGCCATTAGTGTAAGAAAAGCAATCATACGATCCGCAGGAAGAGATAAATAAGTCAAATCTATCATAGGTAATCCAAAAATTGCAGTAATGGGATGTGGTTGTAAATCAATATTCAAAACAGTAGATATAATGGAAAAAATTTCCTTCCAATAATTCTGTAAAGAGGGACAGGACCAAAACATATGTGTAAGGGAAGCTATTTCCAATTGACATTTATCACATATAGGATCGATATGAGAATAAAAGCGATGGAGTTTATCTTTAGACATATGAGCTCTATGAACAACTTTAAACTGTATTAGTGAATGTTTTGCACATAGAGAAGAAGAGTTTACCAGTCGCAGAATTTTATTCCAATTTTCATTAGAAATATGAAGGTTGAGTTCTCTTTCCCAATCATTTTTAAACTTTTCAAAAGTCCCAGAATTTATTTTTGTAATTATATTATATAATTTAGATATCACACCTTTTGGAGGGAATTTTGAATATAGTATATCCTCTAAAACAGTCGTAGTCTCCCGATTGGGAAAAGAGGGTAAAGTCGAAACTAAGAAACTCCTAATCTGCAAATATCGAAAGAAATGAGATCGAGGTAAATCATATTTCATGGATAATTGTTCAAATGACATGAAAGAGTTATCCAAGAATAAATCCGAAAAGCATGTTATACCTTTAACTTTCCAGAGTAAATAAGCTTGATCAATTAGAGAGGGATGAAAAAGGAAATTTAGTACAATAGGAGTTTCCAAGATAAAATGACTTAGGCTAAAAAATCTCCGGAATTGAAACCATATACGTAGTGTATGTTTAGCCATTGGATTATCAATTTGTTTATATAATTTAGTAAGAGTAAAAGGGAGAGCAGCTCCCAAAATAGAGCTAATTGAAAAATTTTGTATCGGTTTAATTTCTAAATTTACCCAATGGGGATTTAGAGATAATTCTGAATAATTCAACCAATACCTTAAGTAGCTAATATTAATTGCCCAGTAATAAATTCTAAAGTTGGGTAATGCCAACCCTCCCTCTAGTTTAGATTTCTGTAAATATTTTTTCCTCAATCTAGGATTCTTGTTTTGCCAGATATATGAGGACAATTTAGAATCGACCTTATCAAAAAAAGATTTAGGAACAAAAATAGGTATAGCTTGGAATATATATAAAAATTTAGGTAAGATCATCATCTTAATAGCATTAATTCGGCCTATCATGGATAGGGATAATGGTGACCAATTGGTAAGTAAACTGCCGATCAGGTCCAATAGAGGGAAAGAATTAGTCCTAAACAAATCTTTATGTTTTTTAGTAATCTTAATCCCTAAATATATAAAATGGTCTCTAGCTATTTTAAAAGGTAAACTATCATAAATAGGGACCCATCCATTAAAAGGGAATAATTCACTTTTATTTAAATTCAGTTTATATCCCGAAAAATTACTAAATTGGGCTAATAAAGATAAAATGGCAGGAATAGAATTTTCAGGATTGGAAATATATAACAATAAATCATCTGCATTTAGTGATACTTTATGAATATCCCTGCAACGAATAATACCAGTAATATTGGGTGCTTCTCTGATAGCAATTGCCAAAGGTTCTAAAGCTAAGTTAAATAATAAAGGGCTAAGGGGGCACCCTTGCCTGGTGCCCCGAAATAATCGAAAATATGGCGATCTTTGGGTATTAGTAAAAACCGAGGCAACTGGGGAATTATAAAGTTTAATCCAAGATATAAATATCGGACTAAAATTAAATTTTTCAAGAACTGTAAATAAATAAGGCCATTCTACTCTATCGAAGGCCTTCTCAGCATCTAGTGAAATAACACATTCTGAAGACTTATGTGAAGGAGTGTAAATAATATTCATCAATCTTCTAATATTAAAGGAGGAATAACGATTTTTAATGAATCCAGTCTGGTCTTCAGAGATAATATATGGTAATATCTTATCTAGCCTTGTCGCTAGAATTTTAGAGAAGATCTTAGAATCAACATTCAACAAAGAAATAGGTCTATAAGAAGAACATTCGGTGGGGTCTTTATTTTTTTTCAAAATTAGAGAAATCGTAGCTCTGTAAAATGATTGTGGTAGTTTACCCAATGTGATAGATTCATCAAACATCTTAATCAGCCAGGGAGAGAGAGTAGAAGAAAAAGCTTTATAAAATTCTACAGAATATCCATCGGGACCTGGTGCTTTCCCCGAGTTCAGTGAGAAAATTGATCTCCGAATCTGTAATGGGTTTACTTAATTCTAAGTTATCTTGAGGTAATACTTTTGGGAATTTCAAATGTTCTAAAAAATTAAACATATTACTAAGGTCTTGAGGGGATTCTGTACTATATAAGGATGTATGAAAATTTTGGAAAGATTGATTTATCTCTTCCTGGTTAACAGTCAGTTCTCCATTCTGTTTGCGAATCTCCACAATTTGGCGTCTAGCTGAAATATTCTTCAGATGATTAGCCAACAGTTTACCCGATTTCTCACTATGCACATAAAAATCAGATTTAGATCTAATTAGCTGGTTTTCAATCGAAGATGTAAGTAACAAATTATATTCCATCTGCAGTTCAATTCTTTATATACTGGAGGGTTGACCTAAGTAATGGATCAAAACATTAATTTTGTCTCTTGGAATCTTCTTCTTTGGCTTGGCTTCGTGGACGAAGATTTATGGAGGGGGTAAAAAGTCCACGTCAGCTGCAGGCTCGTTTGTGGCTGACAAGTCCGATGCGGGACAGGCAGACACGATTGCAGCGGTTGCAGGGGAAAATTGGTTGGTTGGGGTTGGGTGTTGGGTTTTTCCTCCTTTGCCTTTTGTCAGTGAGGTAGGCTCTGCGGTCTTCTTCAAAGGAGGTTGCTGCCCGCCAAACTGTGAGGCGCCAAGATGCACGGTTTGAGGCGTTATCAGCCCACTGGCGGTGGTCAATGTGGCAGGCACCAAGAGATTTTTTTAGGCAGTCCTTGTACCTTTTCTTTGGTGCACCTCTGTCACGGTGGCCAGTGGAGAGCTCGCCATATAACACGATCTTGGGAAGGCGATGGTCCTCCATTCTGGAGACATGACCCATCCAGCGCAGCTGGATCTTCAGCAGCATGGACTCGATGCTGTCGACCTCTGCCATCTCGAGTACTTCGACGTTAGGGATGTAAGCGCTCCAATGGATGTTGAGGATGGAGCGGAGACAACGCTGGTGGAAGCGTTCTAGGAGCCGTAGGTGGTGCCGGTAGAGGACCCATGATTCGGAGCCGAACAGAAGTTTGGGTATGACAACGGCTCAGTATACGCTTATCTTTGTGAGGTTTTTCAGTTGGTTGTTTTTCCAGACTCTTTTGTGTAGTCTTCCAAAGGCGCTATTTGCCTTGGCGAGTCTGTTGTCTATCTCATTGTCGATCCTTGCATCTGATGAAATGGTGCAGCCGAGATAGGTAAACTGGTTGACCGTTTTGAGTTTTGTGTGCCCGATGGAGATGTGGGGGGGCTGGTAGTCATGGTGGGGAGCTGGCTGATGGAGGACCTCAGTTTTCTTCAGGCTGACTTCCAGGCCAAACATTTTGGCAGTTTCCGATCAAAACATTAATTTTGTCTCTTGGAATGCTAATGGTCTAAACAACATGTTTAAAAGGAGGAAGGTCTTTAAAGTATTCCAGAGACTGAAAGCACAGATTATTTTTTTACAGGAGGCTCATGTGAGGAAGGAGGATAATCTGCGTTTTTTTAAATCTTGGAAAGGCCCACAATTTCATGCCAACTCATGCTCTAAGACTCGAGGTGTATCTATTTTTATTGATCCCTCTATTACATTTGTTCAACATGACATCACTGTAGACCCTAACGGCAGATTTTTATTGGTTACTGGGTTATTATTCAATATTAAGGTTGTCATGGTTAATGTTTATGCCCCGAATGTAGATCACCCTGAGTTTTTTAGATCTTTGTTTACTATTTTACCCAATCTAAATGAATATCATTTAATAATGGGTGGGGATTCTAACTGTTGTCTGAATCCCCTGCTAGATAGGTCGAAACCTTCACAGCTCCTACCGAATAAATCGGCTACATATATTAACTCTTTCCTTACTAACTCTGGAGCTGTTGATATTTGGAGATTTCTTCACCCGACAGATAAAGAGTTTTCCTTTTTTTCTCATGTATACCATTCATACTCGAGAATTGATCACTTTTTTATTGATTCACGTTTTATTCCACTTGTAACTGCTTGTAAGTATGACATTATAGCCATTTCGGATCACTCTCCATTACAACTCTCTCTTAAATTCAAAGACTCTGTTTCTACTATTAAGCACTGGCGTTTTGATGTTACATTATTGCAAGATTTAGACTTTGTTAAATTTATGAAAGAACAAATTAACTTTTTCTTTTCAACAAATTACACTACGGAAATTTCTTATGGAATATTGTGGGATACATTCAAGGCTTATATTCGTGGTCAAATTATTTCTTACTCAGTAGCTTTGAAGAAATGCATCAAAAACAAGATTCATCTATTGGTTGAGAAGATTAAAGACATTGATAAGAAATATGTGACTGATCCTACTGAAGAACTTTACAAACTGCGAGTAGTCTATAGGCCTCCAAATAGCCCTCTGGACACTGAGGAGCAGATAAACAGGTAGAATTTGGAATGGTGCAGGAAATACAGGATTGTAGTAATGGGTGATTTCAACTTCTTTAATATTGACTGGCAGTTCTGACCGCAAGAGGGATAAATGGGGCTGAATTTGTCAGGTGGAATTCAAGAAGGATTCCTGGCACAGTATGTGGACCTCCCAATGGGAGGAGAGGCCATACTGAATCTAATTCTGGGTAATAAACCTGGTCAGGTAGTGGATCTCTCAATGGGGAAGCATTTTTGTGAGTGTGACCACAACTCCCGAAGCTTTAGCATAACTATCTGTAAGGATCAAAGCAGACAAAATGGGAAAGTGTTAATTGTAGAAGGGCTAAACATGATGGGATGCATCAGGAATTAGCGAGAGTAAATTGGAAACAGATTGGAGAAAGTTTAGGGATGACTTGTGCTGGGTTCAGGATGGGTTTGTCCCACTGGGACAGGGAAAAGATGGTACGAAGAGGGAACTGTGGTTGACGAAACAGGTGAGACAATAATCAAAAGCAAGAAGGAAGCATATATTACATATAGGAAACAGGAAATGCTCATGAGAAATATATTTTAACCAGGAAGGAGCTTAAGAAAGACTTAGGAGAGCTTGAACAGGGCATGAGAAGGCCTTGGCATATAGGTTTAAGGAGAACTCCAAGGTGTACTATGTGTATATGAAGAACAGAAGGATGAGTGGAATGAAAGTGGGACCACTAAAGATTAAAGGAGGCAACATGTGCCTGGAAGCAGAGGAGGTTGGGGGGGGGGGGGGGGTGGTTTCCTAAATAAAAGCATTGCTTCAGTATTCCCAAGAGAAAATGGCCTTGTAGTTAGATTAGAATAGGCTTGTGTGCTGTACAATGTGGAGGTTAAAGAAGAGGAAGTGTTGGATCTTCATAATAGTATCAAAATTGATCAGGGCCGGATGTGATTTACCCCAGGTTGCTATAGAAAATGAAGAAGAAGTGAAGGAAGAGATAGCTGGAGCAGTAGCTATAATCTTTGACTCCTCTTTGACTGCAGGGAAGGTGCCGGAGGATTGGAGAATGGTAATTATAGACAGGTTAGTCTTACGTCAATAGCGTGCAAACTAATGGAGAGGATTCTAAAGGATGGGATCGATGAGCATTTGGATAACTACAGTCCACTCAAGGATAGTCAGCATGGCTTTGTGAAGGAAAGGTCATGACTCACAAGCCTAATTGAGATTTTTGAGATGGTAGCAAAAGAAATTGATGAGGGTAGAGTGGTAGATGTGGTCTACATGGAAATTATTTTGCCTGGAGGTCAGTGACTAGTGGAGAACTGTAAGGAAATGTTCTGGGACCCCTGCCCTTTGTGATTATTATAAATGACTAGGATGAAGAGGTGGAAGGATGGGTCAGTAAGTTTGTGAATGATACGAAGGTTGGAGGAGTTTTGACAACTTCAACTCCAGTCACAACTCCTCCAAAGTTATTAGGGACAGGATGTTGAGTTGGGCAGAGAAATGACAGATAGAGTTCAATCCATATAAGTGTGAGGTGATGCATTTTGGAAGGACAAACTAGAAGGCTGAGTACAGGGTTAATGAACAGAAGGACCATGGGGTTCAAATCCATATATCCCTCATGGTCACTGCACAGATTGATAGGATAATTAAGATGGCCTATGGGATGCTGGGCTTCATTAATAGGGGGATTGAGTTCAAGAGTCGAGAGGTCATGTTGCAACTCTACAAATCTCTGGTGAGAACACACTTTGAATGCAGTACTGTGTTCAGTTCTGGTCACCTTATTATAAGAAGGATGTGGAAGCTATGGAGAGTGTGCAGAGGATATTTACCAGGATGTTACCTGGATGGGAAAAGAAGTCTTATGAGGCAAGATTAGCAGAACTGGGACTATTCTCTTTGAAGCAAAGAAAAATGAGAGTAAACCTAATAGAGGACTACAAGGTTATGAGAGGCACAGACAGGGTGGACAGGCAGCCCCTGTTTCCCAGGGCAGTAATAGCAAACACCAGAGAGCTTATGTATAAAGTGAAGGGAAGGAAGTTTAGGGGAGACATCAGAGTAAGGATTTTTTTTACACAGAGAATTGTGGGTTCCTGGAACGCCTTGCCAGGGATGGTGATGGAGGCTGAAACATTAGGGGCATTTAAGAGACTCTTAGGCACATGAATGGAAAGAAAATAGAGGGTTACACTGTAGGGAGGGTTTAGTTTCCTCTGGCAGCTCATTCCAGATGTGCACTACCCTCTGGGTGTAAAAGTTACCTTCAGGTCACTCTTAAATCTCTCCCTTCTCACCTTAAACCTCTGCCCTCTGATTCCAGAATCATCTACCTTGAGAAAAAGACTGGGACCATTCACTTTATCCATTCACCTCATGATTTTGTAATGCTCTCAAAGATCGCCCCTTAGCCTTCCAAGCTCTTGGAGATGTTTTTTTTCCTTCTGAAAAACAGTAAGATGGAAAACCCTGAAGTTGCTGAAAACCTGAAATAAAAAGGAATGCTTAAAATAATGTGAAGATCAGGCAAAATATTTAAGAGAGGGAAAAAAAAGCTTAATGTTTCTGATGGATGCCCTTGCACCAACTGTCTGATTCTGATATAACTAGGAAACACTGGTTATCTGAGATTGTTGAATTCAAGATTGAGTTCCAAGTGCTGCAACTTAAATACATGGAAATAAAATGCTCTGTGTGAGGGTTTGTTAAAACCAAAGATAGACATGGTTGTGGAATTTGGATGGATAATTAAAGCAACAGGCAACTGAAGACTCAGACTTACCCTTGCGAACTGAGAAAAGGTATTCTGCAAAGAGATTATGCATTTGTTTTGGGGTTCAATAAATACAAGATCAAGTTTATTGTCATCTCCACCAAGATGCAATGATAGAGCTTTGTTTCTCATACATTTGCAACAAGCAAATCACTTTACAATAAGTGTAGAGTTACAGAAAGTTATCAGTTGGTGCGGAGCAAATTTGGCATAATTTTCCATTTTGGGGTTCATCCTGGTGGTACATGATCTTTTATTCATGAACCTTCTTCCTAATGAGAGAGGTGTGAAGAGAATGTGGTCAGTGTGGGATGAGTCTTAATATGTTGGCTGCTTTTCCAACGCAGCGAGAGTTATATGGAGTCAATGGAAAAAAGGATGGGAGTTGTATGTGTGATGACTTGACCAGCATTCACAAAGCTCTGCAATATTTTTGTGGTCTTGTGCAGAACACATCCTGTACAATGCAATGTGGCATGCTAAATAGGTGCTTTCAATTATGTTGTTAAGGGATGCAGGTGGCATGCTAAACGTTCTCAAGCTTCTGATGAAATATAGGCACTGATGCATTTTCTTGGATTGTACATTAGGGTGAGCAGACTAGGACACGTCACAGGAGATGTTTAAATCTATGAAATTAAAACTGTCCACCATCTTCTCCTCAGCACGTTTGATGCAGACTTGAGAGTGCACTCTGGCTCTCTTCCAGATGCCTATAACCGGCAGAATTTATTTTTTATAATTATTTTCTCTTTGAATTTAGACATACAGCATGGAAACGGGCCATTTAGGCTCACGAGCCAGTGCCGAGCAATTAACATCCAATTAACCTACACCTCTGGTACATTTCAAATGAGGGAAGGAAACCGGAGCCCTCGGGGGAAACCCATGCAGACTCCGGGAGAACATACAAACTGGGATTTGAACCCCAGTCCCAGCTGCTGGTGCTGATAAGGCATCGCACTAACCACTACATCACACATACCACCAATTAAGGGACTGAGGGAGAGGCTTTTCCTGGCACCAAACCTCCTGTCCCTCCACCTCCCTTCTGTACTCTGACTCGTCATTGTTAGATATCCTACTACGATGGTAGTGTAATCCATAAATGTATAGATGGAGTTGGAGTGCTGTTTCCCCACACTTCACTTGGAAGGATGATTTGGTCCCTAAATGGTGAGAAAGAAGGAGATAAAAGAAGGGATTACACATCTCTTGCATTTGCATGGGAAAGTGCTGGTGGAGATGGAAAATTAAACCAGGGAGTCATGAAAAGAAATGTGTCTCGAGAATGTTGAAAAGGGAAGGAGGGAAAAATATGCCTAATGTGTAATTACATTGAAATTGATTGAAATTCTGGTGGAAGATAGAAACCATGTGAAAATGGAGGCAGGTATAATTACACAAATAGGGGTTAGGGAAATCTGAGCAAACTTGCACCTCCTGACTCTTCCATCTTCAATACTTGCGTCCTTTGCTGTGACTCTGGCCTTTCTATTGTGATGTTTAATACTGCTGATTTTTTTACATTTCTGCACAAGTGCACAAACCAACACCAATATGCCAGAAAAAAACAGATGATACACAAAAGGGGCAGTGTGGCTTGTGAGGAGGATGCGCAAAGGCTTCAGAGCTAAATAAACCAATTGAAATGGTTAATACATAGTAGATGGAACATATTGAAACTTGACTGGAGGAAGGGCAAGATTGGTTGATGCAGGTACTGAGGTTTAGGTGTTTTAAAAAGAATTGGATGGGAGGTAGAAAAGGCAGGGGCAAGTAGTATTACTGGTCAGGGATAGTATCACCGCTATAGAATGGGAGGACGCTGCAGAGGGACTGTCCAGAGAGTAGGTGTGGGTGGAAGTCAGAAGTCTACAGGCCCCCAAATAGCCCTCGGGACACTGAGGAGCAGATAAGCAGGCAGATTTTGGAATGCTGTGGAAAATACAGGATTATAGTTTTATGGGTGATTTCAATTTCCCTAATATTGACAGGCACCTACTGACTGCAAGAAGGATGGATGGGGCTGAATTTGTCAAGTGTGTATAAGAATGATTTCTGACACCGTAAGTGGACCAACTGACTAGAGAAGAGGCTGTTCTGGATCTAATTCTGGGGAATGAACCTGGTCAGGTGGCATACCTCTCAGTGGGGAAGCATTTTGGTGAGTGTGACCACAACTCTCTTAGCTTCAAAATAGCTATGGAAAAGGATAAAAACAGTCAAACTGGAAAAGTGATTAACTGGGGAAGGGTTAATTGTCAAAGGATAAGGCAGGAAATAGCGAGAATAAATTGGAAACAGATTATTAAAGGTGAAAGCACAGAAGTAATATGGAAGAAGTTTACGGGCCATTTGTGCTGGGTTCAAGATATGTTTGTTCCATTGTGACAGGTCAGACAACTAGTTAAGAGGTAGAAGGAAGCATACATTAGATATAATAAATAGGAAACAGGAAGGGCTCATGAGAAATATATGGTAGCCAGAAAGGAGCTTAAAAAAGGAATCAGGAGAACTTGAAGGGGGCTTGAGAAGACCTTGGGATGTAGGATTAAGGAGAACTCCAATGAATATGTGAAGAACAGAAGGATGACAAGAATTAAGGCATGGCCACTAAAGGATAAAGGAGGCAACATGTGTCTAGAGGCGGAGAAGATTGCGGAGGTCCTAAATGAATACTTTGCTTCAATATTCACAAGAGAAAAGGACCTTGATAATGGTGAGGTCAGAATAGAACAGGTCTGTGTGCTGGACAATGTGGAGGTTAAGGAAGTGAAAGTGTTGGATCTTCTTAAAAACATCATGATTGATAAGTCCCTGGGGCCGGCTGCGACATACCCCAGGATGCTGTGGGAAGTGATATAAGAGATAGCTGGGGCAGTAGCTATGATCTTTGAATCCTCTTTGGCTGCAGGGGAGGTGCTGGAGAATTGGAGAATGGAAAATGTAATCCCCTTGTTTAAAAATATAATAGGGAGAATGCTGAGAATTATAGACCGGTGAGTTTTACGTCAATGGTGTGCAAACTAATGGAGAGAATTCTTAAGGATAGGATCTATGAGCATTTGGAGAAGTACAGTCTACTCAAGGATCATCAGCATGGCTTTGTGAAGGGAAGGTCAAGCCTCATGAGTCTAATTGAGTTTTTTGAAGAGGTAACAAAAAAATTGATGAGGGTAGGGCAGTAAATGTGGTCAACATGGATTTTAGCAAGGCATTGAACAACCTTTATTTAAATATGTTCTACCAAATACTCATTTTTTTTCATTCTCTACAGATTAGAGAATTTTTACCATCTCAATTACATACATTTCCTAAGAATACATTTGATAAGAATTTAATTGATATCATTTTTATTTTACAACCTTTCTATAATAGTTCAACATTTATGATATGTTGTTGAGAATAAGAGAGGCTACCTCAGATAAAATTGAAAAAGCCTGGGAACAGGACCTACAGCTTTTAATTCCTGAAGAAACTCAAAATGTAATTTTGAAATTGGTTAATGCCACATTTTTATGTGCTCACCACTCTCTCCTACAATTTAAAGCAATCCATATGGCTCACATGTCCAAAGTCAAGCTATCTTGTTTTTATATAAATGTATCACCTCATTGTGATAAATGTAACAATGTGATGCTTCATTAATTATTATGTTCTGGAAATGCCAGAATCTTGAGAAATATTGGATTGAAGTATTTCAAACTTTCTCTGCACTTTTTAAAGTTAAATTGAAACCAAATCCCTTAACTGCTTTACTTGGCATTGTTGGAGGGAGTATTATAACATCAACAACATCTGAGCTACATGTATTAGCTTTTATTTCTCTTTTCGCTAGGTGGGCGGTGTTGCTCAGAAAGAGGGATGGTACCCCACCTTATCATGCTCAATGGTTTTGTGACATCATGTTTAAACTAAGAGATGATTAGATGCTCAATTTCCAATTTGAATTTAAATTTTCAAACACTGTAGGGACCCTTTTTGAATTATTTTTATAATCTTTGATTGTTATGAAGGTAGAAATGGTGATTAATGAGGTGATTTATCAGTCTGATAAGAATTCTGTCTTTCTTTTTCCTTGTCTTTGGCCAAACAGCTTCTTTCTTCATATGGATTTAGATTTTCCTTTTTTCATTTAATAAAATAATATAATATCAATACAATATAATCAGTTTGATTAAAATGTGAATGAAATGATATGATTTAAGTGTAATGTATCTTTTTGAAAATATTCAAAAGAAAGTAAGGCATTTGACAAGGTCTCCGATGAGAGACTCATCCAGGAAGTCATGAGGCACAGGATCAGTGCAACCATGGCTGTGTCAATAAAAAATTGGCTTGTGGGAAGAAAGCAGAGAGTAATAATGGAAGCAAAATATTCTGCCTGGAGGTCAGTAACTAGTGGCGTGATGCAAGGATCTGTTCTGGGACCCCTGCTCCTTTTGATTTTTAAAAATGACCTGGATGAAGAGGTAGAAGGATGGGTCAGTAAGTTTGCAGATGACATGAAAGTTGGAGGAGTTGTGGACGGAGCTGAAGGTTGTCAAAGGTTACAAGAGCATATAGACAGGATGCAGAGTTGGGCAGAAAAGTTGAAGATGGAGTTCAATCTGGATAAGTGTGAGGCGATGCATTTTGAAAGGACAAACCACAAGACTGAATACAGGATTAATGGTCGGTTACTTAAGAGTGTAGATGAACAGAGGGGCCTTGGGGTTCAAATCTATACATCCCTCAAGGTCACCACACAAGTTGATAGGATAGTTAAGATGGCTGATGGGATACTGGGTTTCATTAACAGGGGCATTGAATTCAGATGTAGAGAGGTCCTGTTGAAACTTTACAAATCTCTGGTAAGACCACACTTAGAGTATTGTGTTCAATTCAGGTCACCTCGTTATAGGAAGGATGTGGAAGCTATGGAGAAGGTGCAGAAGAGATTTACCACGATATTGCCTGGATTGGGAAACCAGTCTTATGAGGCAAGGTTAGCAGAGCTAGGACTTTGCTCTTTGGAATGTAGAAGGATGAGAGGAGACTTGATAGAGATCTACAAGATTATGAGAGGCATAGACAGAATGGACAGGCAGCACCTGTTTCCCAGGGCAGGATCAGCAAACACCAGAGGACAGATGTACAAAGTTAGGGAAGGTAAGTTTAGGGGAGATACTAAGGCTAAGTTTTTTTTTGCAGAGTTGTGGGTGCCTGGAATGCCTTGCTGGGGAGGGTGGTAGAAGCTGAAACATTGGGGGAATTTAAGAGATGAAAGAAAAATAGATGGTTAAGGGGTAGGGATGGTTTAGTACTCTTTTGAGGAAGGAAATATATGGGTCAGCTCAACATCAAGGGCCGAAGGCCTGTACTATGTGGTATTGCTCTATGTTATGGAAATATAGTACTTTGGTAGAACACAGAAATATTTATTATTGTAAATGCTGAAGGACTGGAAGAAGTTGTTGTTCAGAAAACTTCAATTCCATTTCTACCCAAGAAGGGTGGTTGACTAATTTATCAAAATGTAACAATAGGAGTACATTATAACTATTGACCGCCCAATATTAAAATCTAACATTTGAAAGTGATAAAACCCCCATTCCTTTTAGTCTGTTGGAGGTGAGCCTTGTTTATATGAAATTATTTTCCTTGCAATATATACAAAGAAATAAACAAATCCAACAAAATAAAAAAAGGATTTAGGAATGAAAATTGGTAAAAAAAATTTCATTGTTCAGAAGGGCCTGCAAGCGTTTGAACATAAATTACTGAAAGTTCAGCAATCAATTATGTGAGCTTAATTGCAGAATGATTTGAGTGCCAGATAAGAAACATCTTGCTCCAATTGTTTAGATTTTCAGTAAAAGCATGTCTCAAATATTGAACATCTCATTTCCCAATGAAAGGAAGGATATGCCTGCACAGAAAGAGCCCAAAGAGATCCACTATATTGATTACTGGGAAGGTAAAATTGTCGAATGAAGAGAGATTAAATGGATTACTCTCTTGAGTTTAGGTGATCTCATTGAAACTTGTATAATTCTTAAAATGCTTGACAGGGTAGATGTGGATTTAATGCTTCTGCTAACTGGGGTGTGTTGAGCTTAGGATCTTCTAAGAAGGTGCCAGCCTGTCAGGCAGAGATAGAAAGATGTCTTCACTCATGGAAAGCACACCTTTTGAACCTTCTGCACTACATAATTGAGGATGCTCAGTTGCTGATTATATTCAAGACAACAATCTATAGAATTTAGAAATAAAGGATAATAAGGAAAATGGAGATAATGGTGGAAAGTAGCACCATGATTTAAAAAAAGCCATGATTTTATAACGTGATTTTATTTAAATGGATGTGCACTGGGGCCACATGAGAAGCATTGAGATATGGACATGTTATGAATCCTGCTGTGACATTCATAATATCTGCCAATAGTCATGGAAGGATTAGTTGATGGGCACATGAAAAAGAGTATTTGTGCAGTCCTCCACTCTGGATTGTGGATGGCAATTAACCTTGGATTCCAAAATGAATGACTCATCCTGTTTTCTATGACAACAACCTGTCAACTCTTGGCAGATTGGCAGTTTCCTTTGTTAACCTCATCCAGAGGAATGCATGCATTTGCTGTCAAATGCAGTCCCCACTGCTGCAAATGGTCAACTCAAGCATCACCAACTAGAAATATTTCTTCCTCTCAAGTAAATACTTGATTCTGCCCGTGGACAAGTATTCCAAAAAGTTTCCTTATATAATCATTTTTCCATGGAGGTTATCAATCCATTTGGTTTTTCACTTATTTTTGGATGCAGTTTAAATCCAGCAAAAGCATAGAAGGAATACACTGATCATCACATTGGTCAGAATAGCCATTTATCCTCTTTGGTTACTGACACATAACTGACACATAAAAGGCACATTGACAGATCAAATGGAGTGTCTGTTCCATGCACATTATTAAGCTGAATGCAGTATGAACAATTCATATTCTCTTAATTTTATTCTGAAACCTGGAGAAAACTTATTTGAGGCAGTTGTTGAAGGCTGCTACAACAAAGGTGGATGAGGAGCAGAATTTGTAGGTCATGACCAACATTTGCTGGCTTCCCTTTCAATCTCAAATTGTCAGATCCCGTACACTACCCTGAAGTAATAATGTAGAATTAATAACAGGAAAAGACTATCCAGCCCTTCTAAATGCCTCCACCATACATCAGAATTGTGGCTGATTTTCTACCTTACCATCATCTTCTCCCTTAAGACCTTTAAAATATAGAAATTAACAAAATATGTTAGAATTAACTCAATAGGGGTTTTTAGACTGCAGGTATGTAACGGCACAATCAAGGAAATTTGCCGCTACATGGGTAGTCTAAAAAAGGAATGTGCAGGAATTTTGAGTTTATTCCTGCACCGTGATTTAACCTGCAGGACCCCTACAACTTTTTGGAGGAAGCCTGCACTGTAAATCCTACCAGAAAAATTCTTTGACGGTCATCCACTCTACTGTACGTCCAACCACCAGGACTGTTGCCATTAGGTTCTTCTTTGGCTTGGCTTCGCGGACGAAGATTTATGGAGGGGGTAAAATGTCCACGTCAGCTGCAGGCTCGTTGGTGGCTGACAAGTCCGATGCGGGACAGGCAGACACGGTTGCAGCGGTTGCAGGGGAAAATTGGTTGGTTGGGGTTGGGTGTTGGGTTTTTCCTCCTTTGCCTTTTGTCAGTGAGGTGGGCTCTGCGGTCTTCTTCAAAGGAGGTTGCTGCCCGCCAAACTGTGAGGCGCCAAGATGCACGGTTTGAGGCGTTATCAGCCCACTGGCGGTGGTCAATGTGGCAGGCACCAAGAGATTTCTTTAGGCAGTCCTTGTACCTTTTCTTTGGTGCACCTCTGTCACGGTGGCCAGTGGAGAGCTCGCCATATAAT
Organism: Narcine bancroftii; assembly: GCF_036971445.1. Classification (NCBI taxonomy): domain Eukaryota; kingdom Metazoa; phylum Chordata; class Chondrichthyes; order Torpediniformes; family Narcinidae; genus Narcine; species Narcine bancroftii. The sequence continues at coordinate 152,717,670 of NC_091471.1, forward strand.
ACGATCTTGGGAAGGCGATGGTCCTCCATTCTGGAGACGTGACCCATCCAGCGCAGCTGAATCTTCAGCAGCGTGGACTCGATGCTGTCGACCTCTGCCATCTCGAGTACTTCGACATTAGGGATGAAAGCGCTCCAATGAATGTTGAGGATGGAGCGGAGACAACGCTGGTGGAAGCTTTCTAGGAGCCGTAGGTGATGACGGTAGAGGACCCATGATTCGGAGCCGAACAGGAGTGTGGGTATGACAACGGCTCTGTATACGCTTATCTTTGTGAGGTTTTTCAGTTGGTTGTTTTTCCAGACTCTTTGGTGTAGTCTTCCAAAGGCGCTATTTGCCTTGGCGAGTCTGTTGTCTATCTCGTTGTCAATCCTTGCATCTGATGAAATGGTGCAGCCGAGATAGGTAAACTGGTTGACCGTTTTGAGTTTTGTGTGCCCGATGGAGATGTGGGGGGGCTGGTAGTCATGATGGGGAGCTGGCTGATGGAGGACCTCAGTTTTCTTCAGGCTGACTTCCAGGCCAAACATTTTGGCAGTTTCCGCAAAACAGGACGTCAAGCGCTCTGAATGGGCAATTGCCATTAGGTACTTGCAGTCTAATAAGGCACCCAGTGTGAATGACCACACGGACAGTAATTATGTTGTAGTGGGCCACACCCGAAGCGGCAACCCGACACCGGGAGCCCGCAGTTTAAACAGCTGGCCGAGATGAGCTACCTGCTTCGAAGACAGCGCTGGACTCAGCAGCACCCCACTCTGATGGACTAGCTAGCAGCAGCCAATTGGGTGGAGCTAGGTAAACAGCCAGACCTGGGGATGAGAGGGCCTCACTGATTGGCCGCACCCAGGGTAGCACTAAATGACCAATTCCAGGAAAAGGATCGTAATGCCACCAGTTAGGTGGCATGATCACGTCAGAGAGGGGCTTCTGAGCCCTTTATAAGCAGACCTGCCAACACAATAAATGAGTGTTGCATTCACTCCTATAGTGTGTGTCTCTTCTTTGAGCGTAACCTCTCCAGCAGTAGCACCCACTGTAATGGTCATTTTTTCAGTGATTTTCCCGACACTTCAATCTAAAATGCATTAATGATTGAGCCCCCTCATATGTCTGGGATCCAGAGTTCAAGCATATTCTTTCTTTGGTAAGGAGACCAAAATTGTACACAAAACTCCAGGTGCTGCCTATCCTTATTGCAATAAAACTTCATTACTCCTGCATTAATCCTCTCATAATAAAAGCCAACATACAATTTTCCTTCCATATTGTTCCACCTGCATATTGGCTTCAAATGACTCGGCACCAATACTCTAAGGTCTCTGATAACATCAACATTTTCCAATCATTCACCGTCAAAGAAAATGTTTTGCATGCCAAAATTTATGATCTCACTTTTTTCACAGATTTTTCCATCTGTCTCTCTCATGCAGCTTGTCCTTTAAAGCCTCTTTCTATCCTTCTCTCAAATCACAATTCCATGGTCGTTTAATATTGTGAGCGTTGGGTAAAGAAAAGGTAATTTGCTCATAACACCGATTTAGTGAATGAGCAAGCCAGTGGGATCCTTTCTAGATATTTCTTCTACACCAAAATTGTTTTGTAATGTGGATATGCAAAACCATTATCAGAACTCATATTTATCAAACCGGCATAAAGAGTTCAACATCTCCAGCATAACATGCGATATCAATGTTTGTGTCTCCAAGCATCACGGAAGTGACCCTCTTTATTATTTTACCAGATCCAAACACTTTTTAAGGGTAACATAATTTAGCCTGCTGCTCCAAAATTTTGTTCAGAAGTCAAGCTTTTAGACTTGCAACAAGATTTCAATGCTTAATGCCAGAGGGAAAAGAGATGGAATGAAAAATCTGTAACCCTAAAGTGCAAAGCACTTATTCTTGCAAAAAAAACAATCTACTGATCTTTCACCCAATCTTCCATTGGATGTTATAAGGTGATGCCAGAACTGCAGGGGATGATGCGAACTGAGCTTTCAATTGAAGTTTGTAGCAGCTGTCAAACTTTCAGAGACCACTCTGTGGGCATGAACAGCTTACCCAACATTTATGTCTGTAATTGGCTGAAAAATGCACATTTAATTTTTTTCATATTTTCAAACATGTTATATTTCTCATCAGATTTCACAGAACCACTCTGTGTATAATTAGAATCAATCCAGGTACAGTTTTATAGTCATAAGGCTGAAGCTGGGTCAACTCCTAATGGTTCACAGGAATGATTTATTCAAAAAAGATGAATGAAAAATTAATGGTGATGATATTTTATTGTCATATACACAATGTGCATGTGTGCTGTGAACTGAGATTCACTGGTAGTGTGTTATACTGGTGGTTGGCTCCGCCCCCAGCTACCCATCTATAACCTGTGGTGGAACATGGTATTGCGGGCACATTCCCCAGTAGCCCCTCCCCCTAAGACCCCGAATAAAGGACGAGATCCCGAGTCTCCTCCTTCATACCTGCCCTTAGACTTGAGACAGCAGCATGCTGAAGCATGCTTGGATCTTTAGATTAATAAAGGCTTTGGCCCTTACTTGGTGCCTGTGTGTGGTCATTGATCACGCTACAATTTATTGATCTAAATTTTAAGTGGCATGGAAAAGGTGATTCAGTTGGAGAAGCTGGAGAACGACCCAAAAGACCCAGAGGCCACCGTGAAATTCGACATGTGGCTACACTGCTTGAAGGCCTACATGAGGTGCCACAAAATCACAACATTCAGCTATGAGTATAACCTACTATTCGCACCGGAAGGCCATTGCGCATACCAACTGATCCGTGATTGCATGGGGTATGAAGAGGCATTGGCTTGCTCCAGCAGCAATATGGGGCGCCGAGGAGCGTCATGTATGCGCACTTCCAGCTTGGCTCCCTACACCAATGCCCAGTTGAGTCAGTCAATGAGTTTGTGCAGGCCATGCGGGAGCTGTGATAAGACTGTGGGTGCCAGGATGTGACACCAATGGAGTACCAGGGGGAGCTCATCTGCAACGGGCTGGTTGCTGGGTTCCTCTCCCAACACATCCACAAACGACTCCTGGAGAAGGGCGATCAATCTCTACAGAAGGTCATGTAGATTGCCCAAAAGAATGAGAGGCCTAGCCCATTGGCCATGCAGCCCCCAGATATGCAGAACTGGTGGCATCATCTTTGGATTTGGTGTCCCTGGCCCTGACTACTGCCACAACTGCCGAGCACATGAGGTCCAACTACTGTGGCCAGAGGAAGCATCCGTGAAAATACTGTCCTGCACATAGTGCGACCTGCTCGAACTGCCGGCTTCACTTCTGGGCCCCACCACGTGTGATCCATGGGGGTGGCCATCTTTGCAATCTCCCAGGCGGTTATCTTGGTGGCTACCAACTCAATTACACGGCAGCATCGGGTCATACAGAGAACCAACATTAGCCTCAATCATTTTGGACCAGAGTCAACCATACTAGCTGGGATGGTTTATGATCGACATAGAGGTAAATGGTCACACTATGGGTTGCCTGTTCGACATGGGGAGCACTGAGAGCTTCATACACCTGGTCACCGCCGAGTGCCACTATGAAGTGTCAGGTAGCACTAGCCTCCAAATCTCTCTCAACAGAAATACGTGGGAAGTGCTAGTGAACCTAATCGTGGTGGGGGGCTAAAATACAAAAAATTCAGACTGCTGGTGATGCCCCATTTCTGCGAGCCCATCATTTTGGGACTGGATTTCCAGTACCAGTTAAAAGGGGCACTGATGTATTTTGCCAGTCCCCATCCCTGTTCACAGTCAGGAACAATCAGTTCCAGGAGGTCCTCCCCCCACTTTTGGAGAGGTCCAATCACACAGCTGGAGACTGGGCAGTGCTACCAACCTGCAGCCTAGCCACCCTAAGGGTCCCTCCATCCCCACTGTTCCAGAACCTCACCCCAGACTGTAGGCCTGTGGCCACTAAGAGTAGATGGTACAGCCCAGAGGACAGGGGATTCATCAAGTTCGAGGTGGAACAGTTACTGAGGGAGGGCAATAATAGAGTCCAGTAATAGTCCATGGAGGGCACAGGTGCTGAAGGTAAAGGGTGCAGAGAAAAACCAGATGGTGATTGACGATAGTCAAACCATCAACCAGTTCACTCCTACCCCCTGCCCCGAATTGATGACATGGTAAATTAGATCACAAAATACATGGTCTTCTTGAACATAGATCTCAAGTCAGTATACCATCAGATCCCTATCCTCCCAAAGGATCAGCCCTACATAGCATTTGAGGTTAACGGTCAGCTCTACCAATTCTTACAAGTCCCTTTCGGTCTCACAAATGGGTGTCGGTGTCCCAAAAGGAAATGAACTGCATGGTGGATGACAATAGGTTAAAAACCACTTAGCCATACTTAGATAATGTCACCATATGTGGCCAAGGCCAGAAAGAACACAACGCCAACCTGCAGAGTTTCCTAGCCACTGTGAAAGCCCTCAATCTAACATACAACCAGAAGAAGTCTGTATTCAGCACAGAGTGGCTGACAATTCTGGTGCACGTGGTGGAGCATGGTGTGACTGCCCTCGACCTTGAGTGCATGCACCTCCACCTGGAATTACCTCTACCACAGAACACCAACACCAAGGTGCCTGGGGCTCTTTACTTATTATGCACAATGGGTCCACAATTATGCCAACAAGTCCCAACCCTTGGTGAAAACCATGACCTTTCCCCATCAGCAGAGCCCCATAAGGCTTTCGAGATTGTCAAGGCAGGAATTCACATCATCGTTGAGTCGGTCCCATTCCAAGTGGAGAGTGACGCTTCCGACTTCACCCTGGCCACCACGCTGAACAGGCTACAGTGGAGTCAGTATGCCACTCGAGGCACTACTTGACCAGCAGGCCATTCAGCCTGATGATGGACTAGAGAGCTATCACCTTTATGTTTAATAACAAACAGTGGGGCAAAATAAAGAATTATAAGATCATGGAGTGGAGAATTGAGCTGACCACCTATAATTAGGAGATCTTATACCACCCGGGTAAGTTCAATGAGCCAGCCGATGCCCTGTCCGGGGAAAACTGCCCGGGTGCAAGTAGATCACCTCCATGATAGCCTCTGCCACTCTGGGGTCACAAGACTCTACCACTTCATGAGGGCCTGTAACTTCCCTTACTTGGTGGAGGAAGTCAGAGAACTGACACACAATTGCCTGGTCTGTGCAGAATGCAAGCTACAATTTCACAGGCCAGAAAGAGCCAACCTCATCAAGGCCACTTGCCCCTTTAAATGCCTCAGCATAGACTTCAAGTGGCACCTCCTGTCCACGAATCAGAACAGCTGTTTCCTGATCATTGTGGACGAATACTCACGCTTCCCATTCATCATTCCTTGCCCAGAAAAGACCACAGTCACGGTCATTAAAGCACTCTGTTCGGGAACCCCGTGTATGTGCATAGCAACTGAGGTTCAGCATTCATGAGTGAGGAGCTGTGACGTTACTTTCTCTCCAGGGTCATAGCAATGAGTGATTCTACAACCCCGAGGGAATGGCCAGGTGGAGAGGGAAAATGGCGCCATATGAAGGGCAGTCCTCTTGGCCCAAAAGGCGAGAGGGTTGAATGTGTCCCAGTGGCAAGAGGTACTTCTGGAAGCGTTGGATGCTACCAGATCCCTACTCTGTATGGCTACGAATGTAACACCCCATGAAAGATTGTTCTCCTTCCCTAGGAGGTCGGCGTTGGGAACCTCACTGCTGGTCGGATTGACAGCCCTTGGGCTGGTGCTCCTCCAGAAGCGTGTTAGGACCCACAAGGCAGACCCACTGGTGGAGGAATTGCACCTCCTGCTTGCGAACCCCCAGTATGCACTAGTAAGGTACCCAGACAGATGGGACGACACGCACAGGAGGTGTATCCGATACCCTTGGGCAGCAACCAGCTGGTCCCAAGGACCACCCGGGTTGAGGACATAAAGATCCCACCCCCCAGCACGGCCCCTCGAATGTTTCCCCCCCGCTGGAGGGTACCCCTCCTTGGTTACTGACTAACCCCCCCCCCCACCCCCCACCCACTCCCAAGGACCTGGAAGACTCTGACACGGTTCAGCCCCCCAACAGCCAGCACAGTGACGAGCCAGAGCAAGAAACACAGCCAGCGGGACTGCGGAGGTCCCAACAATGGGTAAAATCACCGGAGAGAATAAACTTGTGGAGATTAGTGTGAAACTCATGGACTATAAAGACAGTGCCCCACATCACGCTGCCAGACTCTATCTAAAAAGGAAGGATGAATCTGGTAGAACATGGTATTGCGGCCACGTTCCCCACTGAGCTGGGCAAGCTGGCGCGCCTGCTGAACTGGTATCCCCTCCCTCAAGACCCCTAATAAAAGCCGAAAACCCTGGTCTCCTCTTCCATACCTGCCCTTGGACTTGAGCCAGCAGCATGCTGAGGCATGCTTGGATCTTTAGATCAATAAAGCCTTTGGCCCTTACTTCATATCTGTGAGTGGTCATTGATTGCACTACATAACCCTGGTTTCCCGCCTAAACCCTGAGCCCTTCTGAAGACCACTGTAAGATCCTACCCTCAGTTATAAGCTAATAAAAGCATATGTTCTCCCTCCAGTCGTGAGAGCCTTTATTCACACTACAATGTGCAGCTAAAATTCTTACCTCGTGCAGTCCCACAGGTACACAATACACACCAACAACAATAGTGAAATTAAATTAACACAATACGCAAAGAGAGCTAATAATTATTCACAGTTGCAGTTAGAGCAAGAAAAAAAATCATATTTTAACAGTACAGGCAAATCTTTTGATTAAACCACACAGAAATGCTGGAGGAACTCAGCCAGTCTTTTCAGTGTCCATTAAAAGCAAAGTTATATTGCCGACATTTCAGGCCTGAGCCCTTCTTCAAGGAATAAGCAGATTGAGCCAGAAGCAGGAACTCAGAAAGTCTCAGAATTCAGACAATGCTGTGTGGGGGAGGAATCCAGATGAATAAAACATGTTAATTAGATATGATAAGCAATGAGGTAAAAATTTATCATGTATGTGTGAAAGGAATCAGGGAAAAGGGAGAGAGAGAGAGAGACAGAGCTGAGAGAAGAAGTGAGGGGGTGGGGGATTTTAACAAAAGCCAGAGAAGTCAGTATTAATGCCATAGGGTTGGAGGATGCCCAGTGGACAATGAGGTGTTGTTTCTCTAATTTAGGGGTGGTCTCATTCTGACAGTTCATAAGACCGTGGACAGACATCAGCAAGGAAATGGTATAGGGAATTGAAATGGGTAGCAACTGGAAGATTCATGCTATTGTGGCGGACAGAGCTAAGGTCCTCAACACAGTGATCTCCCAGCCTGCATCCAGTCTCTCCGATGTAGAGGAGACCATAACAGGAGCACTGGTCGCAGTAGATGACCCCTACATATTCACGTGAAATGCTGTTTCACTGTTTGAAGCCCCGAATGGTGGTGAGGGTGGAAGTGTGGGCACGTGGAGCATCTTCTGTGGTCACAGGGGTAGGTCCAAAGGGGATGATTTGTAGGGAAGGAGGAATGGACAAGGGAGTCACGGAGGGAGCGGTCACTGCAGAAGGTGGACAGGGGAATATGTGTCTCATAGTGAGATCACGTAAGTGACAGAAATTCTTTTGGTGATATCAGAAAAGTTTGTGGTTAGGACAGTACAGCAGGTTCAAAAGCCCAATAGATGTTAAGAAAATGTTCTTGAACCTAGACTTCAGGTTTCTGTGTCTTCTGTCTGAAGTTAATAGTGAGAAGATATTGTGACCAAGGTGAAGGGATCCTTGATGAAGTTGGCTTTCTTGAAGCAGTATCATATATAGATGTCTTCAAAGAATTAAATTGCCCTATTTCAGAATATTTCAATCCATGGGTACCAATCAGGCAGCTGTGAATCAGCTCAATTGATAAACCTTTAACAATAATGCTCAATGGTAAAGCCCAGTGGTAAAGCCATCCAGTGGTAATAGGTAATGAATAGGATACAATCTTGATGTAGGCAGCTGGAATTAGTGTAGCTTAGAAAAAAGGCTTGCATGGATGTAGTGGGCCAAAGAGCCCATTTCTGTGTACACAGTACTTGGATACTGTGTCTAAATCGAGGCAAGCATGGGTCAGAAACAGTTGAAGTTAGCGATGGAGACCTTCCCATTGCTTGGACTTCATGGATTCCAAACTTTTTGTCAAGACCTTTCTTTCAATTATCTTCAATAAAATCAAGCCTGGGCCATAGAAATACAAGTTAGAACTTGGTCCAACTGAACCAAATCTGCTGGAAATCTAGGTCAGAAAGAAGGAACGTGATTGTGATATTAAAAGCGAGATGCCAAGGCCAAGTGAAGGAACAGTGCTGTCCATTTGATGGCAATCACAACATGGTTAAGGAAATTACCTCTTCTAAAATGATATGGCTGAGACTATTTCAGATCAATAAAATGTTTAAAAAGAGATTAATTTATGATAGGCTTTCTGCCTAGCTTGTCCAAATACTCGTGGAAGAACACACAGGCTGCAAGCTGCTGGCGACTGGCTTGAGACTTGCAGAAGGGATACCAAGTATTGGAACCAGGATGTGAAGGGATGCTGAGGTTGCTGAGGGATTCATGATCGTGTCAGAGGATTGGAGCTTGAGGTTGAGTCACCAAAGGTTTAGACTAAAGTCTGTGCGGCTACAGAGGTTATGGGAGCACAAGAGGTGACTCTCTTTTACTGTAAGGGGTGCTGGGCAATTTCTGGTGATGGCGAATCTTGGTCTAAAGGAAGAACCGTGCAATATTACTCTTTCTGTTTTATTACATGACAAAAAACGAATCTTGAATCTTGAATACTACATTCATGAGGACTACAAAAATGAATCAGTTACAATAAAACTGCTATCTGACAGTTAAGATATCCCAAAGGTTTGGCAACAGGTTCAAAGGACCAGTATGCTCCCTTTCCCAACTGGGTCACTTGTTCCCATGCTCTTCACTTATTGGGGTCCTAGTTCCCATATTCCATTCACCAGTTCCTGTACTCCATAAAATAAAATTACCCAGTTCTCTTTTCTTGAAAATTAGTGGGCTTTGCATCTCACATTCACTTTAAACTTAATGGGTTCATTGGAAAATGCATTATTCTATGTGTAACGTTAAAATGAAAGCTGAATTAAAAGTCTGTTGAAATTATTTTGAATAGTTTGGAAAATCTGCTTGTCTGCCACCACGAATGGCAGGAGCAAACCACAATAGCAAAAATGTTGCTGAATACAACATTCTGAATGAATGTATGCATTGAGATTATTCAATGATCATACAAGAAGAGCCTTCTACTGATGTGGTTGCATGTGGAATTCCTTTCTGCAATCAAATTTAAATGACATTAAAACTCTTGTTTTTAGCAATTAATCAGATTCTGGAATGTTTTAGAAATTGTTCTGTATTTCATCACAGCAGTCCAGATATTTTCAACATAGCCAAAAATCTAATTTTAAATAGAATTTTGTCATAGGAGGCATTTGACAATTAATATCTTATGTGAGATATACACTCTACATTTTGTTTCACATTTACAGCTCAAGACGGTCCTCCCATGCTAATATTAAATATGCCACCAGTATAAACACTTTCATTTACTGTAATTTGTATCTTTCTCCTTCAGTAGTGACCTTAAGTAGCTTGCTAACAAGTTCCTTCTAGTTTGCTCTTTGCAAAATAATTTGCAGTATTTTTAAATATTTAATTTGAATTCACTACCTTTCCACATATACGGTATTGCACAGTATCTTTTCAGGAATTTCAATGCTTCACTGAAGGATACTGTTACATTTAGTGCAGAAATTTGAAAGGTTAAAAATTATTCAGAGACACTGACTCCTCTATTAACCTACTAATAGATGGGTAGAATGTGTAAACTACTTGAATGAATTATGTATAAAAGAGCTGACCTCAGATGAATGAATGATTACATTAAAAATGCAAGCAAACTAACTATATTGTAATTGCTGAGTGGAACATTTGTTCTATCTTACATCTAACAAGCTTGTAAACCTGTTCTTTATAAATGGGTTTCCAGGATCATTACACATAGCCCAGAGGGGAATATTCTCCTAGCATGTTTTATTGAGTTTAGTTACTTTTGAATGAGAAAATATCATGGCCCTCCAGACCATACTATATTGAGCAATTTATTTTTTCATTTTTTTAACATTTAATCATTTCTATGCTAAGAGTTGGTGCTCGGATCAGTTCAATTAATACAAGACATGCATGTTTATGAACAAAATGAGGAAAGGTTTATACAGAATGCTCTCATTAAGATATTACCCCTTTAATTTTTAAAAAATCAGTCGCAAAGATAAGTCATAAGTCTTGCTGGCAGGTCCTAATAGCTGGTAGATAAATTTCAACCCTCAAGGACTATCTTTAAAATTCCAGTTGAGGCAAACAAACAAGTGCAGGTTGTTTTCCACATCACTGCACAGCACACTCCAATTGTCATTGAGCAATGCTCTGTCAGCATGAGAGTTTGTGGGGGAGGATGGAACTGAGTAAAAATGAGACCATTTCCTTTTACATGAAATAACTTGGCACATAATTAACAATTAAACTGGCCATCAGCATCCTTCAAAGGAGCTGTTTAGTTAAAAGTTTAAAAGAATTTGACCACTGCAATTTGCATGAAGAACTAACTACAAGTTTTGCTATTTAAATAATAACTCAATGGAGAGGGGATTGAGTGAAAGGCGAGCAATGATTTTCCATCAGGGAACGTGATTAGAATAATATTTTATGTAATAAAAATATTTAATCATGTATACTGCATCATTTATGCCCCATACATTTATATATATTTTTAGACTAACTGTAGTGATATGTATATTCTGTTCTGTGCTGTCCTGTGTATAAGTGGCTGGTTAGGCCACTGAAGACTTCACCCCCTGTAATCCCTCCCCCTGTCTTTTCTTTGGCTTGGCTTCGCGGACGAAGATTTATGGAGGGGGTAAAAGTCCACGTCAGCTGCAGGCTCGTTTGTGGCTGACAAGTCCGATGCGGGACAGGCAGACACGGTTGCAGCGGTTGCAGGGGAAAATTGGTTGGTTGAGGTTGGGTGTTGGGTTTTTCCTCCTTTGCCTTTTGTCAGTGAGGTGGGCTCTGCGGTCTTCTTCAAAGGAGGTTGCTGCCCGCCAAACTGTGAGGCGCCAAGATGCACGGTTTGAGGCGTTATCAGCCCACTGGCGGTGGTCAATGTGGCAGGCACCAAGAGATTTCTTTAGGCAGTCCTTGTACCTTTTCTTTGGTGCACCTCTGTCACGGTGGCCAGTGGAGAGCTCGCCATATAACACGATCTTGGGAAGGCGATGGTCCTCCATTCTGGAGACGTGACCCATCTAGCGCAGCTGGATCTTCAGCAGCGTGGACTCGATGCTGTCAACCTCTGCCATCTCGAGTACTTTGACGTTAGGGATGAAAGCGCTCCAATGGATGTTGAGGATGGAGCGGAGACAACGCTGGTGGAAGCGTTCTAGGAGCCGTAAGTGAGGACCCATGATTCGGAGCCGAACAGGAGTGTGGGTATGACAATGGCTCTGTATACGCTTATCTTTGTGAGGTTTTTCCTCCCCCTGTGACCTGGCCATAAAGGTCGACGTTCCTGCCCCCTTCCATTCATTCAAGCACATGAGGTTGGGCCAGCTACAATCTAATGTGTATTAAAACCTATCATTCCTCACTCAGCCTTTGGAGTCATTGATAGTGTGTATCACTTACCATATCCAAAATTATCATCTTTTAAATTTAAATTTTCAATTAAATTTAGAAATACAGCACAGTGACAGGCCCTTTCAGCACATGAGCCAGTGCTGCCCAAATAACCTATATCCCAGGTACATTTTGAATGGTCGAAGGAAACCAGAGCACCCTGAAGAAATCCATGCAGACATGGGGAGAACATACAAACTCCTTACAGACAACGCTGGATTTGAACCCAAGTCGCTGGCACTGTAATAGCATTGCACTAGCCACAATGCTAACTTCAATTTCATTAAACTTTTCTGATCCTGATTGTGCTCTGGAGTTTTTTTTTAATCATGAGAATTATTTCTATTTTTTTTTTACTCTTGTAGTACATTATATAATAGTACTGTTTTATTGGTTCTACTGTAAAATATCAATATAAATATTGTTAAAAGACAATAAACTTTCTCTGATTATGTGAGAAATTAGTAAAACTGATATAAAAATATGAAGATAAGGAAACTAGTATAGATATATGTGTAATGAATAAAGCCAGTATGAATAGGATAAGGATAGATAATAGAATGTAGGAAGTAAAGTTAGTCTGAATAAGATAAGGGTCTTCTAGCCTTTTAGACAGAATCAGCAAGTTCACCAGTATGAATAAGATAAGGATAGATAATAGAATGTAGGAAGTAAAGTTAATCTGAATAAGATAAGGGTCTTCTAGCCTTAGACAGAATTAGCAAGTTCTGCATATAAGAAGGTTGTAGCCCTGAGAGTCGGGAAGGTGTGAATTAGAACAAAGGCAGGTTTGTTAATAAGGACAATGACATGATGGGACACCGACAGGATACCCTCTGGTCCTCCAAGTTCACAGAAACAGCACGTAGGCAGACAGGATTGCTTAATGCCAAACTCACCCAGGAGGCAGAAGAATGTAAGGGGGAGGGTACTTCTATACTGAAATAAACTGTATAAAAGTTGGGTGAGCCCAGTGTATGTGTGTATTCCCAGGGTAAGGGGAAGCACCCAACTTTGCATTGTTGTATAATAAATGTTCTTTGTTCTCAATTTTTGTCTCGAGCAAATTCTGTGAAGGTACTTCTGTTTCTAACAAATGGGGACTCGTCCGGGATCCCACTCCCTCCACTGACAGAGTGCCCGACGATGGGGGTAGGTGCACCCCAGCTGATTCAGCTGGACTCACGGACAGCGGGTGACTGGTCAGTGGATGAAGCGAGTGATATCCGAGAAGAGGCACTGAGAACAAACAACGGGAGGACGTTAAGGAAGTGCGCTAGGAATAGCTACTAGATCCTGGTAAGAGGAATTTTACTTACCTGTTAGTATGGGAGGTGTGAGTAGCAAGGGAAATAGTCCTAAGGAAGGACGGGACAATCAGATAACTAAGCAAAGTCCATTAGGATTAATTCTATCTGATTGGGGTACGGGGAGAACCCGTGGGAAAGACAAACTGACCATGGTCAGGTATTGCTGTCTGGAATGGGTTAAAAGTCCAATAAAAGGGAGTTCGGTATATTGGCCAAAGCTCGGATCCGAGGATGACTGGATGTGTCAGGCATTGAACGTCTGGCTCTATCAAAACCAAAGAGATAATATTGAGAGCAGGGAATATGCAGCCTGCTGGCTCAGTGGATTGGTTGATCAACTGGTTTTGAATGAAAAGGAATGTAAGGACAAGAAAGATGAGGAACCTTTTGTCCCTGAAACACAAGGATGGGATGTGTTACATTCCCTTCCTCCACCTTATGCTCCTCCTATGCCGGCTCCTATCTTTCCCCTCTCTCCTATGCTCTACCCTTCTTCACCTTCCCCTCCTCCCCCACAGCTAAAGAAAGGAGAAGAAAGTAGGGGTGGTATGATGACCTGTTCACAAAGTACTAGATTACCACCTCAATTGTCAAGAGAGGGAGGAGACTTTGATTCAAAACAGTGTGAGACCCTCCGGGAGGGAAGGGCAGAACCCTTTGATTCATTTCCCAGAGAGCAGGAATCTAGACATTATAAAGGAGAGTGTTAGAAATAGAAGTTCCTTTAAAGAAATTGCTCGAGACAAAAATTGAGAACAAAGAACATTTATTTTACAACAATGCAAAGTTGGGTGCTTCCCCTTACCCCGGGAATACACACATACACTGGGGCTCACCCATCTTTTATACAGTTGATTTCAGTATAGGAATACCCTCCACCTTACATTCTTCTGCCTCCTGCTGGAGAGGTTTGGCATTAGGCAATCCTTCCTGCCTACGTGCAGTTTCAGTATACTTGGAGGACCAGGGGGTATCCTGTCAGTTTCCCTTCATGTTATTGTCCTTATTCACACCTTCCTGATTCTCGGGGCTACAGTCTCTTGGTATGCAGAGTTGGCTCATCCTGTCTAGGGTTGGCTAATTTAATATGTATAAATCTGTGTAAGGTTAGCTAATTAGATAGGTAGGACTTGGTACTTCTGTCCAGGGCTAGGAGACGCTTATCTGATCCAGACTACCTCAACTTCCTACATTCTATTGTTCCTTACCACTCCTTATCTTAGTCTTATGGTGGCTCTTGTCACAAAGACTAGAAGATTCTTATGTTAATCGTGCTGACTCTGCTTTCCTGCATCCTAATCCCCATGCTCATCCTGTTTGTACTGGTTACAGCCATTAACTGATGTATGAATTTTAGTTTCCTTCATGTTCATAATTTTAGATCAGTTTTCCCATCTCTCACAAGAGGATAAGCCAGAAATTAACTGGATGAGACCTTTACGGGAAGTTCCCATGGGAGGGGGTCTCAGTTTTGTATATGTGCCCCTGACTAGTACGGGGGTGCGTAATTTTAGGAGAGAATGCCCAATAAACAGAAAGGAAAGGCTGATTTTGATACAGGCAGTCAAGGAAGTCGTGGAGGGACAGCAAGGAAAGGGTAGGGGCTGTGTGCCAGCTCCTGGATGTTGGGAGGAGCTCCGGGAGTGGGAGAGTAGGGACCAGAGCAGGGGCAAAGGTAGAGGGGAATTCCGGGGACGATGACCGTTCCCGGGACCTTGTGGTAATCCCGGTAGGAATTGGGAAACAGGAGCATTAGTTTGCTACCATTGTAAAAAGGAGGGACATTTTAAGAGAGAATGTCCAATGCGAGCCAGGGAGACGCGACCTTACGCACTGATGTGTTGGAATATAGGGGTTAATTAATCATAGAAAATATGTAGAATATATGCTTATGTACTATTCTGTTGTGCAGACACAAGAGAAACTTGTCTGTGAACTACTCTTTGCAGATGATGCCGCTTTAGTTGCCCATTCAGAGCCAGCTCTTCAGCGCTTGACGTCCTGCTTTGCGGAAACTGCCAAAATGTTTGGCCTGGAAGTCAGCCTGAAGAAAACTGAGGTCCTCCATCAGCCAGCTCCCCACCATGACTACCAGCCCCCCCACATCTCCATCGGGCACACAAAACTCAAAACGGTCAACCAGTTTACCTATCTCGGCTGCACCATTTCATCAGATGCAAGGATCGACAATGAGATAGACAACAGACTCGCCAAGGCAAATAGCGCCTTTGGAAGACTACACAAAAGAGTCTGGAAAAACAACCAACTGAAAAACCTCACAAAGATAAGCGTATACAGAGCCGTTGTCATACCCACACTCCTGTTCGGCTCCGAATCATGGGTCCTCTACCGGCACCACCTACGGCTCCTAGAACGCTTCCACCAGCGTTGTCTCCGCTCCATCCTCAACATCCATTGGAGCGCTTACACCCCTAACGTCGAAGTACTCGAGATGGCAGAGGTCGACAGCATCGAGTCCACGCTGCTGAAGATCCAGCTGCGCTGGATGGGTCACGTCTCCAGAATGGAGGACCATCGCCTTCCCAAGATCGTGTTATATGGCGAGCTCTCCACTGGCCACCGTGACAGAGGTGCACCAAAGAAAAGGTACAAGGACTGCCTAAAGAAATCTCTTGGTGCCTGCCACATTGACCACCGCCAGTGGGCTGATATCGCCTCAAACCGTGCATCTTGGCGCCTCACAGTTTGGCGGGCAGCAACCTCCTTTGAAGAAGACCGCAGAGCCCACCTCACTGACAAAAGGCAAAGGAGGAAAAACCCAACACCCAACCCCAACCAACCAATTTTCCCTTGCAACCGCTGCAATCGTGTCTGCCTGTCCCGCATCGGACTTGTCAGCCACAAACGAGCCTGCAGCTGACGTGGACTTTTTACCCCCTCCATAAATCTTCGTCCGCGAAGCCAAGCCAAAGATTCTGTTTGTATGTAACACTCTGGCCAACTATGTAACAATTTAATATTTACCTAATGGTGAAGGGAAAGAGTAATGTAAGTAAGGGGCAGCCACAGTATGTAGCAAAGTTGGCTGATTACAGTAGGTTTAGAATTGTCTGCTCCCCAAATACAAAAGAGAGAATATGTATGAAACAATTTAGTAGGACGGTTAAGGCAAAAGGAGGTGTTGATTAGCACAAACAAAAAGAATCTGACAGAGACTGTCAGAAACAAAGAGAATGGAATCAGTAAGAAGCTAAGGCAGAAGGAGGTTAGCAGAACAGAAGAATATGACCAGATGAGAACAAAAAAATAATTAGAAATATCTGGGTATGAATTGATTTCTGATCAAAACAACAGGATATTCTGACCTTGAGGATTAAGATGGGAGCTCTACACCTCAGATAACTGCAGAGCAGGAAATTACTTGTGATAAATCTTATGCAAGAAATCTAGCAAAGAAAGCCAACTTTTGTTCTGTATGATAATGAAATCTAGCAAAGGAGGCCAACTTTTGTTCTGTATGATAAGGTTGAGCTATATAAACTGTAGAGTCTGGACAGTAGAGGTCAGTCTTGGGGAATAGCTCACTGTGCAGGTGACCTATGAACTAACGACTAAACCAGAGCTCTGTTAAGCTTTATTCTTATGCTGTGTAATAAACTGATTCTCCTATCACTTCATTTAACGAACACGCTGGACTCAGACGACACATAGACTAAATGGAAGCAGATTATGAATATCAATACACACCGTGAGGCTGCACAGAGAACCACTGGTAAATTTAAGCATAGAACCCCACAGTGACAAGATGACCTTTTTAGTAGATTCTGGGGCAGCCCGGTCTAGTATTTTACAACCACCCGAGGGTGTCAAGATAGAGGGGACAGTGATGATTTTGGGAGTAGGAGGTGTTGGAATCTAGGGGTTAAAACATTACTGTTGGAATCTAGGGGTTAAAACAGAGGAAGAGATTTTACGGTCCCTGTATTAAGGGATGTAAGAATACAAATGAGAGCAAAGATAATAACAGAGGATATTTTACTAGTTCCCCAAGCTGGAGTTTGTTTGTTAGGATGAGATTTACAGGACCAATTGGCTATCGGCACCAGACCACAGGAATCGGGTATCGGGGTTCAATTGTATAAATTAAGCGAGGAAGATCGAGAACTAATAAATCCTGGAGTATGGGCAGAAAGAGGCAATAGAGGAGTGTTAGATATTCCTCCCCTGCAAGTTACTCTAAAAGATCCTGAGCAAATAATTAGACGAAAGCAGTATCCAATTCCGATGGCTGCAGCCAGTAATTGACCAGTTGGTGAAAGATGGTATACTCAAACCTTGTATGTCACCTTTTAATACCCCAATTTTACCTGTCCAAAAACCAGATGGTACCTATCGATTAGTGCAGGACTTGAGGGAGCTGAACAAAATTATTCTCACCCGTCACCCGGTTGTACCTAATCCCTATACAATAAGGGGTAAAATCGATCCCCATAGTAAATGGTTTAATGTGATTGACCTCAAAGATGCTTTCTGGACCTATCCGTTAGCAACAGAGGGCAGAGACATGTTTGCCTTTGAATGGGAAAATCCTTTTACTGGACGCAAGAATCAATACCGGAGGACGGTCCTTCCCCAGGGCTTTACAGAATCACCAAATTTATTCGGCCAGGTCTTAGAACAAATATTAGATGAGGCTCCTCGGAGAGAGAATTGTCAGTTGATACAATATGTTGATGATTTGTTAATTACGGGAAAAACGTAAGAATTAGTTAAACAGTATACTGTTGAACTTTTGAATTTTCTGGAGAATAAGGGTCTCAGGGTGAGCAAATCCAAATTACAATTTGTTCAATCAGAAGTTAAATACTTAGGTCATCTGGTAAGTCAGGGAACTAGAAAAATAAGTCCAGAGAAGATACGTGGTATTCTACAGATCTCACCGCCCAAGAACTTAGGAAATTCCTTGGTTTAGTGGGATACTGTAGAATCTGGATTGAAAATTATTCTAGCCTGGTCAGATTTCTCTATGATAAACTCGCGATTCTAGGGGGCGAAGCTGTTGTCTGGACAGAGGAAGAGATTAAAGATTTTAACTTGGTGAAACAGCGCCTTATTAGTGCCCCAGTGTTGGCTTTACCCAACCTAAATAAGCCATTTGACCTATATACCAATGTGAAAGGAGGTGTAGCCACCGGAGTACTAACACAAGAGAGGGCAGGCTGTAGACAGCCAGTTGCTTTTCTGTCAAAAGTTTTAGACCCTGTTTGTCGTGGTTGGCCAGAGAGTGCAAGCCATCGCAGCCACTGCTATTTTAGTTGAGGAAGGACGAAAGATTACGTTTGGTGCCCCGATGATAGTTCACACCCCTCACACAGTCCACAATATTCTCTTACAACGTGCTGGAAGGTGGCTCACAGACTCTAGAATTTTAAAATATGAAGCGATCCTAATGGATAGGGATGATTTGACCCTGATTACGAATAAAGTACACAATCCAGCAACTTTCTTGGTTTCTCCAAATTCTGACAATATCATAAATGAGTTAGAGCATGTATGTTTAGAGGTAATAGATTTACAGACCAAAATTAGAGAGGATTTAAGCGATGAGCCTTTACAGGAGAGTGAAAGGTGGTTAATTGATGGATCTTCCCTTTGCATTGATGGCATTCGCTATAACGGGTATAGTGTAGTGGATGGGAAAGAAGGAGTGGTGATTGAAGCACAATCTTGTGAATTGTATGCCCTCTGTAGAGCTCTCCAGGGTCTAGATAACAAGGTAGGCACTATCTACATGGACTCAAAATACGCTTTTGGTGTAGTGCACACCTTTGGGAAGATCTGGAAAGAGCGGGGAATGATAACTGGAAAAGGACAAAAGTTGATCCATGAAAACTTAATTGTCCAATCTCTAGATGCTCTTACATTACCTGAGGAAGTAACTGTAGCTCATGTACGAAGCCATCAAAGTGGTGACAGTCCTGAAGCACAGGGGAACAGACAGGCAAATGCAGTTGCCAAACAGGCTGCACTCACAGAGAAAATAGACATGCAGCTGTTACTGCCCACCTCTGGAGTATCATATTCATTCTATTAAACCTGGTGATTGGGTATATGTAAAAGCATGGCTAGATCACCAACTAAAACCTGTCTGAGATGGCCCCTATTGTGTACTTTTGATTACAGACACTGCCGTGCAAACGAAAGGGATGGAGCCACATCCAACGAATTAAACGAGCTGCTGAACCACAGACTAACGACATTGATAATCTACCCTCCACCTGGCGTGCAGTCCTTCATCCTTCTGATCTGAAAGTTACACTAAGCCGGGAAAAAGTGCTGTAATGTTGTTTTTACCATTTGCTGTTTTGTTTACTTGTTGGTTCCCAATTTTTGGGAAATGACCAAATTGCTCACAATGTATTAAGTCCTCCTGGAATAGGGGCAGCAGAGGTGACAATTATTTACCTTTAGAATATAGACAGGGCACAGATATAAAGTATAGTCATAGTGGGGTATGGGTTAATATAGGATCCCAACATGAACCAGGGGAACAGAACGGCTCTAGAGGAGTAGATTTGATTTGTATTTTGGCCTCTACAGGTATTAAAAAGAGGAGTTTTAAAGGGATAGCACAAAGAAGATGGTGGAACAATGACAGACAGAATGTTAGTCAGGATTGTACATGTAGCAGAGATAGAATGAATACATATGCTAATGTTCACAGACAGGCTGCAACTCACATGTTCAGTGATACTTATGCTAATGTTCGCAGACAAGCTGCAACTCACAGGTTAAGTGACAAGAAACAACTTGGTCTCCTGTAAAGCATCCTTTGGGTCACACAGACATTCGGAATGTTAAGAACCACCACTGTAAGGGGAGTTCCAGTTGTAAACGACGTAAGCTACTCCAGAACACCACAGCTGCTTGGCATTTAAATCGTTTAATCAGACTCCAGCCTTAGAGATCATCACCGAACAGACAGTGATGGCCCTGAATTTATGGGCTGAAGAAAGACGACAGATACGAGCCACAGTTCAACAAAACCGCCTGGCTCTCGATTACTCGTTGGCTGCTGAAGGCAGCGTTTGTGAAAGACTGGTTAATGACAATGCTCACAACGGTCAGGCGGTTAAAGACACTTCTTCAGGAGTTCGAAAATCTTCCCATGCTCAGGTTCAGACTTGGCAACCTTGGTCCGGTGTGAGATGGACTAGACTTTTTATTGGTAACTGGAGTCTGATACCCACAGCCCTTATAACAGCTGGACTCACTATTCTGGCCATTATGGTGCTCCCCTGCCTAAAGACTTGTGTGCAGTATTTAATTCAACGGACCCCTCGTCAGATCACTAGAACCCAAAGGATGTATGTTTCCCTAATTCTGTCTGATGATGCTGAGACTGCAGTTCGTTTACTGACCCGCTGGGAAAAAGACCAAGTTTACAAGTAATACATTCCAGTTGAGAATTCACAAAGCATAGCTAAAGGAAAACTGAGGATTGTGAGAAATGAGTAAAACTGATATAAAAATATGAAGATGAGGAAACTAGTATGGATATATGTGTAATGAATAAAGCCAGTATGAATAGGATAAGAATAGATATTAGAATGTAGGAAGTAAAGTTAGTCTGAATAAGATAAGGGTCTTCTAGCCTTTTAGAAAGAATCAGCAAGTTCACCAGTATGAATAAGATAAGGATAGATAATAGAATGTAGGAAGTAAAGTTAGTTTGAATAAGATAAGGGTCTTCTAGCCTTAGACAGAATTAGCAAGTTCTGCATATAAGAAGGTTGTAGCCCTGAGTCGGGAAGGTGTGAATTAGAACAAAGGCAGGTTTGTGAATAAGGACAATGACATGATGGGACACCGACAGGATACCCCCTGGTCCTCCAAGTTCACAGAAACAGCACGTAGGCAGACAGGATTGCCTAATGCCAAACTCATCTAGGAGACAGAAGAATGTAAGGGGGAGGGTACTTCTATACTGAAATAAACATAAAAGTTGGGTGAGCCCCAGTGTATGTGTGTATTCCCAGGGTAAAGGGAAGCACCCAACTTTGCATTGTTGTATAATAAATGTTCTTTGTTCTCAATTTTTGTCTCGAGCAAATTCTGTGAAGGTACTTCTGTTTCTCACAATTGCTTTCAAGAATTTTAAGTTAAATAATTTTTACAACTGGACAACTCTCAGCTGAACAATTATCCAATTAAAACAATTAACTAACATATTTCTAAGGACTGTAATAAACAATAGAGGGATATTGTACCCCTCTTCAGTGTAGATGGGTACAATACATTCCACAGATTGAGATGCCTCAAATCTCAAAATTCAACAACTTTGCGCCTATTTTTCTGAAACCATATCCAAAATGGCAGGCAGGAAGCACATATGCATGCGCAGGTAAGTACGCTGAAAAATAAACAACGGGATTGTCTCATTCATTTATTCAAGCTTCACTCCTGAGCACTTTTGAAACCCAATTATTGATTCTCTCCAGCTGAACTCCAGGATCTCGGCCCCACCTTGTTAGAAGCTCCCATTACTCACTGTTCAGCAGCTTCTTAGGTCTGTTGTCAGATGCAGAGAGTATTCTGCAACCCACAGGCCGGGGGGGGGGGGTGGGGGAGACACAATCAGGGAGTTAGCCATTGTAGCGGACCAGCTAGAAGCTCAGAGGCCTGGCTGTGGGCTGCTGCCGGAGACTAGTTCATGGGAACTATCAGATTCAAAGAAAGTTTCTTCCCCGTTGTCATCTGATTATTGAAAATATTTAACATGATGCAGCCCTTGCACTATTTTAAGTGAACTTTTTTTTTCTCCATAATTCTCTACCCTGAACTTTTGCTTTAGTTTGCACTATCTTTTATACTCATGGACTACCTCAGGCCCAAAACGCTGGTTACCATTTGCTTGCTATAGGCACTGCATGACCTGCTGATTTTTGTTCATGGCATTTGACCCAGTATCAGCAGACTTTATTGTTACATTCCATAGGCTGACTAGACTGGATATCACATGCAAAACAACACTTTTCACTGTGTTTTGGTGGGTGCGACAATTAACAATTCAATTTATTTTAAACAGTAAAAATTCAGTTCAATGGGAATGAAAATGTGTGCAACACTGTTTGGTGGCATTCAAGCATGGGATGTGGGATATGGGGCACAATCATGCTCTGTGGCTCCCTCACTCCCTCGACATCATGATTGAAAATAGATGAACTAAAAATTATCCATTCACTTGACTAATGATTGAAAATCATGCCTTTTATTGAGAAGTTATTTTTGGCTGAGTGCCAAGGAAAAGTCCAAATAAACTGATAGCTGCATATTTGAAAATACAAGAGATTTAATTACCATTCTGGGATAAACAGTACATGGTGGCAACTTCCATATTCATCATAAAATAATGACCCAAAAAAAGCTTTCTGTGCATATTGATCTAAATAATTATTGCTATGCTTGAAAGGAGAAAATAAACAGTAAATTGCAATTCATTCCAAGTCTTTTGGGACATTTAACTGAGGCCAGTTTTTTTAAACAAATGGTATTGTCGTAGGAATGGATAATTAATTTGTCATTTTCTTGTCGTTTCATTATAATTGCTTTCATTGGGAGAGCAGAGGCATCTTGTGACACATGCTGGCTTCCATGGATTGCATTTGGAAAATCACCTTTCCAAATATAACAATGCCACAACATTGAAGAACAGTATTAAAAAGATACTCATTTAAGTTACCAATAATGCCAGAGATTAAAATAAAAAGTTATGGTCAGTCTTTTTAGTTTACACCTATGCTGTGGGCTGTTGACTTTCATTTATGCTCTGGCGTGCAGCAAGTCATCATTCATCTGCAGCTGATTGGCATGAGCTGACTTGCTGCAGCTGTTGTGAATCAATGCAAACTGACTGAAGGCTGGAGTTAAACATCAGTTCTTTGTGGGTGTGAGTAAGAAATGAATGGAAATCAAAAAGAAAGCAAAAGCAAGGGGAGAAAAATCGGGGGAAGGAGAGAAAAGGTGTGAATGAAAAGAGAGCAAACAGAGAGAGAGGGAGACAAAAGAATGAGAGGGGGAAAAGAAATAGAAGAAACAGAGGAGACTGGAGAGGGAGAGAAAGGTGAGAAGAGAAAGGGTGAAAGAGAGAGAGCACTATTGCAGCATACAGTAGCAATATCATTCCCTCTCAATAGTGTTGGAAAAGTTGCTGTTCCTCTGCAAGGTGCCAGTTAAGGACAGTTTTAAAAACTGTTGGAACAGATCTCTATGCTATCATAGCCAATCTGGAGCTAATTACATACATGGTCTGGAAATAAATGATCTTTGCATTGAAATTTCTCAGGCATGAAGGGCAGTTTTATAAAACATTATAAAGGTTTGGAAAGAATTCATGCAAGTTACCTTGCAAACCAATTTTTCAACTAAGCTTTAAAAGTCTGTATTTTTTCTTAATCTGATTGTATGTCTCCACCAGTGGAAAGCAAACCTTATTTCATTCAGTGGACTTTCCAGCTCACTCACCTGGGTGCTGGGAAGTTGGACTTGTAGCTTGAGCTCCAAGGACTTCTCCCATTTTCTTTCGCAGCTATTGTATATGCCATAGCAGAAACCCAATAGAGAACCTTGAACAACAGTATGCTTCAGACTAAGAAATTAGCAAATTTATTAAACAGAAGGTATTTTATGTTCTCCTACCCTGAAATTGATTTTTCAACTGAATGGAGAATCAAGGCATTTTAGAAATATTAATAGAGAACTGCAAATGTGATAAACAACGGAGAAATATTAAAATGAATTGACAAGTTTGCCTGATGAAAGTACTTAAGCAAAGTGTTGTCCCCAAGTGAGAAAAGTCTGAATCTAAGTGATACTGAGATTAACTTAAATTCACACCATAAATAACAATGTATTATAATATGTAATAAAATAATATAAATAATAATAAAATTTAATTCCAACTCAACCTTCATTCAGAAGAAGTTACAGATGCCGAGGTTCAAGTTTCTTTTCAACAGCAATCAGGTTCTTGAACCGCCCTTGTTACACTAATCAGGGACTGCTCCAACACAATGAAAGACTTGTCCACACTCCCGCTGTCACTTTTTTGTACTGAGGCCACTGGGAATTTTTTTTTTGTTTATTGTCCATTTTTTAAAATTCAATTAAGTATACCGTTGCAGTTGTTTTTGTCATCTTTTTTCCACAGAGTGCCTGTATCACCAATAATTTCAGTGCATAGCTGTAAACGGTTATATGTACACTGTACAATATATACAACAATAAATTAATTATCATTATTAACTCTATTAAAATTGAGTTCGAGCCGTGATTGCTTGCCCCGACATTTAGCAACCGAGAATGCACTTACTCTGTGAGCAAAGTAAAAAATTGAAACAACAGAAAAGAATGGAAACATTCATTGGTTACGCCAATGGTTCACAACCTTTTTCTTTCCACTCACATACCACTTTACGTAATCCCTATGCCATAGGGATGGTTTAAGGTGGTATGTGGGTGGAAAGAAAAAGTTTGAAAACCATTGTTTTAATCGTACGAAGTGACACTATTATCATTGCCCAGTGGCCCAAACAGAGAGAGAAAGAAAAGCAAATGAGAGTCCTTCAGAGACACAGAATGTCTGAGGATTGACTTGCAGCCTCTGCAATGCACAGACCCTGATCGAATCATTGACAACCCAATCCCCCATGTCTAAACCTCCAATTCGACCAGCGCACAAGGCCATTCGGGAGCGCTTCATGCCCTCAGCACCCTCTCGAATCCCAATTCTGATACCTGATTCCCATGATCCAATTGCCAGCCGTTCACAGCCTGTGTGAGTCCTTCAACCACAAGTTGTCAATGACCTGTGTGGGCCCTTCAGCTGCTGAGACCCTCACGGGTCTACTGCCATGGTCACCTTCCTGTAGGGTCCGTACCTTGGCTCCAGGGGAGTGCACGAAAGGGTAAGCAAAATAATGCAAGCAATGGAAGATTAATAATTTAACATCTTGTCAGAACTGAAGCAGGAGGGCCAAAGCATAATGAGGAATAAGATTATATCAGAAGGGCAAGAAAGCACTTTTCCTTTCTTTGGACCTTCTGCTTCTTCAATCTCTTTTCCATCTTCCCTTCCTAATTTCCAATGTCCAACATCTTTATTCCCAGTCCTTGAGGTTTTTTTTTTGTTGTTGAACCTCAAAGATCTTAGTTTCAAAACTTGAAATTTTTGTCAGTTGAGATGAAAAAAATTCCTAATTTTTTGTTTCATCCTTTCCACAAAGGTGGCAGAATTGATAATGAATAACATGAGTGCATTAAGTGCCAAACGTGAAAATACTGGTTGAAATGTTCTAATTTTGTCCCTTACAGGATCAAGTGGGGTTTCTAGACATTGCCCCATATTTCTCATCTATGTAAATCTCCATAATTTTCTACAAGTAAACCTACTGTGGTGAACTGCTGTACACTCTTTAATCTGGCTCCATCCCATCCTGAGGCTAGACACATGGGTCCTCCCTCTTGATCCTGTATAAAGGCTCCAACACCACAACCCCTCCCCAGAAAGCCTGGGTCACAGCACAGGATGACCTTTGTTTATTGTAAATAAATGCTATAGTTCTGTAACTCTAGTCTTTTGAGTTATTGATAGCACATCACCTACCAAAGGTCAACACAAATCCATAAAATCTGTCCAATGACTGTGGGCACTGCAGTACTAAAGAGGTCAGCTCAAACTAAAGAGCATGACATCTGTAAAATTCTAAATCCTTCTTATGAAGAAGGTTTCAGATAAACAGCAATATGACGGTTTGATCATCTCAGAACCCAGTGATCCAGTCTAGAATTAAGCCATAGAGACACAAGAGACTGTTGATGCTAGAACTTGGAGCAAAAACAAACTGCTGGATGAACTCACTGAGCAATCAACACTGTTGGGGAAAAGAATTGTCAATATTTCAGATCACGACCCTACGGCAGAGATGAATGTAGAAAGACAAGATAGCCAATGTATAAAGTGAGTGAGAGGAATGAGACAGGGTAGGTTATAGTTGGATCAGGAACAGTGAAGGGTGACAGATGGATGAAGCTGGGTTGGGGATGGGTTGGAATTGCAGGTGGGTAATAGATAAAGCAGAGAAGAGAAAAAAGGCCAGAGCGAGCCAGGTGGTGACAAAGGGCAAAGATGGAGAGAAATGCAATCTACGGTGCTGGAATGTAACAAGGAAGGTGATAATGAGAACCACGAGGAGAGAGATGAAGAGCACCTCTCTTTTAATGGTTCCCATTGTTACCTTCCTATCTCCCGTATCGGCACTCACTCGTGATGCAGAGTTTCTACCTGCAGGGTCAACAATTCTTCTCCCCCTCAGAGGCTACTCGACCAACTGAATTCTCTCAGCAATTTTTTTTTTGCAACTAAGCCAACCTTCATCCTGAGAGCTTGGGTAAGTTTATCACCTTTGAAAATGACTCTCATGCTGAACTAATGAGGAAAGCAGGGCTGGTGGAAGGATGTTGGGGAATGAAGAGACCTACAAGCCATATATTATTTTCTAATGCATAGAACAATCTAAAATTTATTGGCACAGGAACAGGCCTTTCAGTCCATGCCTGTGCTGACACTACACATAATTCCCTTCTCTTTATCATCTAGTCTTCTAGTTCCTTCACCCTGAAGTATTAATCTTAATTCCTCTTCAATGCATATTATTTTCTTTCTTTTCTTTTCTTTTATATCTTCCAATGACCAACTCTTGCTTAGCTATACTCCATAAATGTTCTGAATCTTCTAGCACCACTTGCTGATATGTGATCCTTCTGCCAGTTATCAGCAGATTTACCAGATGGTAGCTACATGATGTCTCCACATGTTCATTTTCTCTTTCCTTGTGGAGGATGAGCTCCCAAACAATGAAGTTAGTAATTGAAGAATATGTAGCTAACCACAGTCTGTATAATAAATTATAGTATTGCCTTGCTGTGTTTCAAAAATGGTGGCAGTCTTATCACAGTTCTGCAGGATTATAGAGGAACAACAAAATGTTATGCAGAGTTCATACATTTTGAGATTGTCTTAATGTAAAAAAAAATGTACAGGGTTACAGCCACTTAATTAACTCTGCTGAAATAAGTTTCCACAGTTATAGCAAATGAAAAGAGATAGCAAATGAAATTTTGATAGGCGTGCCAAAAAACACTCCTCAAAGCACATATCCCACAAATATCAGCAAACAGTTCAGATTAACGAATGGGACACAAGTGTTTTTCCTGATCAGTAATTTCATCAAATTCAATCAGGAACTCAACGCTCCTGCATTAGTGGACTCAGAACAAAATGAGGCACTTTAGAGACAGGCTTGGGTTTTATGCAATTTCACACTGTATATTAGAAAAAGAGATTTGTACAGTGCATTACCATAGAATTTCACAATGACCTCATTTTACTTGGTCAAGGAAAATGAGTAAACATACTACATGTAACCAGAAATGGATCAGATAGTTTTCAATGTTATTGTGGTTAAGAGAAACTGCAATTGAGGCATCTTACCAGATTTCTCTGAGCATTCCTTAGTCAGAAGCTGTATAATTCAAATCATGCACTGGAAACTTCAGAACAAAATTCTAAACAGTACTTCGGGACTACTAATCTGATGGGGATTCCTTTAATAAAACATTAAATCACTGTACTATCTGCTCTCATATTTTGCACTGTTTACAGCAAGGATGGAGAAAATATCCAATAAGGACATCAACTGATCCAAACCAGATAAACTGAACGTACTTTCTAGAAGCAGACCATCCACAGAAAAAGGGTATAAGTCTCCAATGGGAGTCTAATTCCAGAGGATGTATTGAGATGACATGAGGACACTGTGAATATCCAGGGGCAAGACCCATCTTGATGAAGGAACAAAATGGTGTGGCTTCATCCTGAAGAATGGGTAACTTGATTTCTCCCTCTGCTGTCAGACCTTGTGATGCCAGGCACAAGCTCTTTTGCATTTAAAATAGGAGTAAAGAAATTCTTCTCTGCAATTATGTGAAAGTTTAAATTAAAAGTACAGAATTGTGATTATTCAGCATCAACAAAGAACAAAAATGAGAGAAAATCGGGAAAGGTGAATAAGAAGGTAGATTAATAAACAAACAATATAAATAGAACAAACATTTAAGAATATAATTAAAGATTTTAAAAAGTGCTTTTCTAAATGCTGTAATATTCCCTTCCACAAAATCGGTATGCTTGTTGAAAACACCTGCTCCTAATGAGAATTAAAAACATGAATAATCTCCAACTTCAGTTGATGCATTCCACCATAATATTCTGAATTTTCATTCATTATAATTCAAATGCAAAAAATCTGCAAAATACAAAGACATTTTTTAGGCAATTTTGAAACTTTAAGGTAGTCAGCTTTCTGTCAAAATCTGATGGGTGTTTAAATTAAGATAAATCGAATTGTCAAGATCAGCAAGACTTCCAACTCCAATTGTTTTATGCTATTATTTAAACTGTCACATTTCTGTATTATAAAGTGTTATGGAAAACTAATTCCTCTCATTTCTGTCTTTACAGATTCTACAAAGAATATAGTTGTCCCCGATCTGATATGTATCACATACATCTCATTACATGTGGCAGACAAGACGATTACAGCACAAGAGAAAAGCAAAGGTGAAACGGATTAGTAATGAAGAATGCTATTCCAGTCTCCTACTGTGGATTAATTTTTTACATTATTATTTCAGACACCTTGGAGTATGGATAAAGTTTTTATTCCTTCCTATATATTTGTAATAGCTGAGAATTTGGAAAACAGTGAGTTCAATGGCAGCTAAACACATCTGGATTGGTGATGCACTATTAAGTACACTTAAATTCACCAGATCATGCCAACACCCACTTTTATACAGCCTGTTCATTATGATGATTTTATATCTAAGCGGTTCCAATCATTGGCTGGTTTTTAAGGCTACCCTGTGCTATTTAGAAGTGCTCTTTTTAAAGGGGAGGTACATTTTGGGTGGAAAAAGCTACTGGAGTGCATTGCACTGATCTAGATAAAAGTAAATAATGGCATAGTATTGGAAAATATAGGTCTCTATGGTGTCAGCACAGTAGTAGAGAAGGCAGAAATGAACGGAGAGTACTGGGGTCCACTGGGAACAAAAGGATCTTCATAGCCTCTGAAGGCCCTGGGAGGAGATTGCACAGGAATCAATCCCAAAGTACCTGGATATTTTACTGCAAAGATTTCAATTATTTCACAGGAGTGGCCAGTGATTGCATCTTAAAATTCTATACTATAAACCAGTATCAGCACTACTTCTTGCTCGCCATCCTGCATTTCACCTTAGCCCACACTTAACACTACCATCAGCTTGTTTCTTTCTCCTTATGCATGGATTGCAGGCTGATCAACAGTCGATTCCACTTTCATAACCACAAGCATAGATCCTGACCCTGCACACAATTTCCAAGTTGATGCACACATGGGGAGCGAGCACAAATGCTCTGGTTCCAAGGTAGGAGAAGGGAGTAAAAGCAAGAGGATTGAAATGGGAACTTTAATGATGCAGTCAGAAGCAGGAGGATATGAAGGTGTGCTGCAAACTTGGTGCATTGGGTGATGTCAAGGTTTCACACAATCTTATTACCTGTCATGTCATCTATTCGCAAGAACTGCACTCACATGAGAACTCACCGCCCAACCATAGTGCAGCATCTGATGGCGAATTTTCATCTTCCAATGCAATACAAGCTAAGGTGCAGTTAAATCTTAGTCTACAGTCATGCAGGCTTCTTCCTCAGCAGTCTAAGCAGTGGGAGTATTGTTTCAACACATTATACATGGCAGCATGGCTTTTGCCACATGCACCCTGCCCATGCCATCCAGTCACCAAGTACATCATCAATGGGCACCCTTGGCAACCAATACTTGCCTTTTTGTTGTGCAACTGTAGCTCAACAACTCAAATACAGTGAACAAAGCTTGTTTGCAATTGTCTTTTTGCTGTTGTTTCTCCCATAGCATGATGGTAGTAGTCTGATACTTTAAGAAGGAAATTTTCCAAACAATATTTTATTTGATGAAAAGAAAAACTTTTTGCAGTATTTTCTTTCTTAAGAAGTATTCTGATATATTGCTTAGACACCAACTGGACCCTGGATAATTGGGGATATGAAGGTATATTTGCGACCATTCCATCTCACAAATCATTAAATTATCATTAGCGAATCCATGGTTTGTTGTCAGAAAGGCAAAAAATTGTTCTTAGCTCATCTAAGATGGTTCTGTGTTGACAGAAGCTCCCTTATTAATCCTCCCAGAATGTGTTGTCTCACACATCAAGATGAATTTCCAACTGCCTTTGCTCTTTCCATTTTACTGACTGAGCAGAATTATTCTGTTGCTTAATACTATCTTTTTCTTTTTTTTTAAAATATTTAATTTGTTACATGCATTAAAAATCATATACAAATATAATAGATTGTATATCTAAATCAATACATGTTTTTCCCAATAATTTTCTTCCCTTCCCTCCCACCCACACCCTCCCACTCCCAAATCCCCATAGATAAAGGACATGAAAAGAAAAGGAAAAAAGAAGAAAACCAAAAAATGAAAAGGAGAGAAGGAAAGAAAAGATAAACTGAGAGTATACTGGATATGGTTTAAGATCAAAACTTATAGACCTACTAATTCTAATTACATATAATTGCATATATAATGATGAACTCTAATTCTATTTAAATATAACAACTAATTCTAAATCTATATAGCCAAGGAGTAGATGAAGTTCAAGATGAATTATAGAATTATATACTACTACAATTATATAATGCTCCGATATTTAAAACAGCAATAGATTGCATGTATGGAGACCAGATTTTTAAGAATTTATTATATCTACTCCTTAAATTAGAAGTGATCTTTTCCAGAGGTATACAAGTGCGCATTTCTCCATGCCATCTTTCCAATTCCAAATCTGTGTCCAATTCCCATGACACTGCTACAAATTTAAAATTAATTTATTTCTTTCTGAAATAAATTAATTTTAAATTTTGGCCTAATCCCTGAAATATTTCCTAGTGAAAACAACATAGGGTCTTGTGGAAGCTTAATATTTTATTACCTGTTCAAGAAAATGTATTACATTTGCCAAAAAAAAGGTTCAATTTAGGACATAACCATGTAGAAGGTATCGATCTTGATTACATTTAAAACACTTATCTGACAAATCAGATTTCAATCTGTTAAATTTTTGCAGTGTAATATATAACTGATGTAAATAATTGTACTGTACCATTCTATATCTAACATTTATCATGACAAATTTCAGACCAATTCTTTTCATTTATATCTACACCTAAATCCATTTCCCAGCTTTGTCTTGATTTATGAAAACCTTTCTTCTTAGTTCTTTTTAATAGTAATGAATACATAGCTGATATAAATTTCTTAATATTTATATTCAATGTCTCTATCTCATCCTGTTTAGTAATAGATATGATGTAGTCAATTTTTCTCACAAAAAATGCTTTCCCCTGATAGTACCCAAATATTGTATTGTTTGTAACCCCTATTTATTTTTTGGTTGATCAAATAAAGGAATGAATACTATCCTTTTCTCAATCAACATCATTACCAATGTTTGTGCCATGAATTTTCTTTGGCCTGGCTTCGCGGACGAAGATTTATGGAGGGGTAATGTCCACGTCAGCTGCAGGCTCGTTTGTGGCTGACAAGTCCGATGCGGGACAGGCAGACACGGTTGCAGCGGTTACAAGGGAAAATTGGTGGGTTGGGGTTGGGTGTTGGGTTTTTCCTCCTTTGTCTTTTGTCAGTGAGGTGGGCTCTGCGGTCTTCTTCAAAGGAGGTTGCTGCCCGCCGAACTGTGAGGCGCCAAGATGCACGGTTTGATCAATTAATAATAAGCAGCAACCCCTTTTGAACTGGTCACAAGTTTCCAAGCAAATAAACAACCCCTCCATCATCACCATCTTCCTCCTATTACCAAGACAATTTTGGATCCAATTTGTGAACTTACCTGAGATGTCATCAGCTTAAACCTAATATGTGAACTATGCATAGGATACACATTGACTGCACTCACCTCATGAATACACCCAATAACTCTGAAAATCCAGTTAATTGTTGAAAGAGGATCATTCCCTAACAAATCTATGCAGATTACATTTGATTTAATCCTCTCCCTCAGAATGTTTTCCTGGCAGTAACTCTTGGAGCAACCAGAGAGGAACATATCCACACCATGGCTGTATTTGCCACCAAATCTAGGGAGGCCAAAAGCTCTGCTCAACCTCCTACCATCTCCCTGACACGTAGCCATCTGATGTTACACCCAAGCAGAAAATTGTTCAATAAATGTTTACATAAAATAGCTGTCTTTTATATTTATTTAGTGGGCTTCACTGATAAATTATTTTAATGACCATTCCAAATTGCCCTTGTAAGGAACATTTAAGGAACAGTTAACAGTTAAATCAGACTGCAAAACAAACCTCCTGGAAAGACTTTATCAAACTAAATGGCTTCTTACAAAATGGAGCCTTCATGATTCACATTACAGTGAAAAGTTTTATTAATTATTATCATTATCTCCCATTATGCCATTAAAGTGAGCTACGGAAAATGCTGCAGGAATTATTCAAGAAGAGTCTCAAAAAGTTTAGAGAGTAGCTTGACGACTCAATACCACATATTAGCTAGAATTCAACTTTGTTTCCTTTTCTGAACACGTCATCTGGCTGTCTAGCAGGCTTACAAATTCACAGTGACGTAGTAAGTTCCAAGTCACAATATATCCCAAAAGGCCTTAGGAAATGTCAGTGCGCAAACTGTTGCTGGCATTATATTCACTGATCAGATTCTCAAAATCCCGATAACCCAGAATTTACCCCATCAAAACACTTACTCCTAATCCCTGCATCATGTTTGCCCTCTTTCTATCTTATTGGACATTGATCAGTAGCAACAACCCTGCCAAGTGCTCTCTTTCTCTATCCCAAGGAGTCTGGTTATTATACAAGCAAGTGGACTGCTGGTTTTAAGTTGTCAGCATTAATGACATTGGAATAAAGATACAAAGAAACCTAAAAAAAAATCAAAAGATATAAATTATTTACCCAAGTGAGTCCAAAGAAAGACAGACATCTCTCCAGACATCCAAAATCCATCGAAATTGGTAGAAGAGTGAATCAATGAGCTTGCTGGAAATTCAAACAAAAAAAAATGCAGAAAATTGCTGGAAACAGTAAATCAGGGAGCATCACTAGAAAATGCAACAGAGTTAACAACTCTGTTGAAGTCTTCTTATAAATTTTTAAAAACCCAGATGCCAGACATCTGGAGGAAAAAAAAACAGAAAATACTGGAAACACTCAACAAGTCAGGCAACATCCTAAAAGGTTACAGCATTGAAAGGGGATATTTGGCCCATCATATCTGAGCAAGCCATTTGCCAAAGCAAATCACTAGTTCCAAGCCTCTGCCCCATCTCTGTCGCTGTGCAAAATTTCCCTTTTGAAAGCCACAGGGGCACCTGCTTCCACCACATCTTCGGCAGTGCATACCAGATTATAGATAAGTCTACATAAAAATGTTTTCCCTCTCTTCCCTTTTTAGTTTTTACCTGTGACTTGTTATTCTCAACCTCACGACCCACTCTGCCCAGATGCCTCACTGTTAATTTTTTTAAAGACATTAAACACATAACAGGCCCTTCCGGACCATGAACCTGTGCCACCCAAATACACCAACTTAACTACAATCCCCGTACATTTTTTAAAGGTGGGTGGAAACTGGACTGCCTGGAGGATACCCACACAGACACAGGGAGAATGTACAAACTCCTTATAGACAGCAGTGGATTCATACCCAGGTCACTGGCACTGTAATAGCATTGTGCTAACTGCTAATCTTCTCACAGACCTCACCTCAAATTTCTCTTTTTGTGAAAAGAATAGTCCCAGCCTTTCTAGTCCATCCTTGTAACAATAGTTGTTCAACCAATGGTAAGTTGAATCAGAATGCAATTGAATGGTTCAACAGCAGCTGAATGGCCTGCTTTTGTTTGAATCTTCTCTCTAGAGACTGCCCATTGATTAGGAATAAAAACCTAATATTCCAGTTATCTCACTCAGATCCTTCTTTGTTGCTTTGAAACAGTAACTCCAGCCAAGAACAGTAAGTAAAGATGAAGTTTAGGACTGAGTTGTCAACAATCTCAATTGTCTGATGATCTCTCATCAATGATTAAATGCTTTAAAAGAGTTGACAGAACTGATTTTTTTTTAAAAGTAGAATGCACAATTTTCACTTACAGTTTGTGACAGTGATGTGCCCTCCTCCCATACTCAAAGTTTTATATTATTATTTTGATTCTTTGCATGGCTGCTTCTTCCCTGAGACCTCATCTCGTCCAGGGGCAGCACAGTTAGCGCCAGCAACCCAGGTTTGAATCGAGCGCTGCCTAAGAGGGGGTTTGTAGGTTCTCCCACTGTTTGCATGAGTTTCTGCCAGGTGTTCTGGCTTCCTCTCACCCTTTAAAAATGTACAGGAGTGTGGTGTGCTATCAAACAGATGCAAATACACAAAACATAAAGTCTGTTCTACAGGCTTTATTCAACATAAACATCCACAGAGCTGGCTGTGAGAATGCAGTTTGCAAGCTTTGAGACTGGCCTTGAAGGGCCGGATCTAGCTTATATCCCGCAGGGTGATTGGCAGATGGCCGAGGGGGGCTTGGTCCATTCAGCGGCTGATTGACATCTGGCCTGGTGTTGCTTTGTCCTCCAGTGCTCTTCTGCAGGTACACAGGTAGGCTAGTGATGTATCACCACAAGGGGGTAGACAATACTTTTTATTTTCTGTAACTTCCCAATTTCAACATGTCAGCTTCAAAGAAATGTAAGCATCGATATTCCGAATTACCATCTTAATATTCCAATAAATCAAACTTCATAATTGCAGCTATAAGTAGCTTTAATTCATTGATATAAACATGTATTTTGTATAACTTCACATCAAAATTTTCATAACAATGAATTAACAAAGCATTTGATTATATTTAAAGACATAACGATATCAGATAATAAGAAATGATTAACATGAAATAAGATAAAATAAGATGATTAAAATGAATTCAAAGAAAAGCATTTCTATCTCACATATCTACCATGGTTCTCCGAAGAATGAGAAACAAAACTGTCGGTTCGCTCAGATATTACAACATATGATGTCGTGGTAACTATGGTAACACTATATAAACAATTTATCCTTAAAGGGATGGTCACAAAATTAGCAAAAATTGAAAAACACAAGGAATTAACCTTTACATTCTGGCCCCAAAATATTATTATAGATATTAATGACTTATACATAATAATTATTACAGATACAAAAGTAAATATGGTAAGTATAAAATTAGAAATCAAAACTTTCTGCTTCTTGTAAAAGACAGATTTTAGTAACAGATCAATTTAAATAACCAGTCTTGGTTTTAATCCATGCTTGCCGAACTGAACCCTTCTTGTCTAGAACTGTTTCCACGATTCTTCCCAGCAACCAAGAATTTCTTGGTGCAGAATCATCCATGACAATTATAACGTCTCCACATCGAAAATTGCATTAAGCTTAAGACCATTTTTTATCTTTCTTGTAATAATGAAAGATATTCTTTAACCCATCTTTTCCAAAATAAATCCACAATAAATTGCACTGGTCTCCATCTGCATCTTGCATAAATATCTTCTTTCTGAAATTGACCCGGAGGCATTAAAGGTTCAGATTTAAGAAGTAAGAGATGATTCGGCGTAAGTGCCTCGATGTCATTTAAATCGATAGAAACTTTAGTTATTGGACGACTATTCAAAATAGCTTCAATCTCACACAATACTGTCTGAAGATGGTCATCATTCAGTATTTGATTATTCAAAATGGAATTAAGAATTTTCTTGATTTATCTAATCATTCTTTCCCACACACCACCACGATGTGGTCCTGTGGGTGGGTTAAATATCCAACTAATTTCATTTGAAGTAATGAATCATGAATTTAATGTTGATTCTAATTTCAAATTGCCTTTTGTAACAATAGTTGAGCTCCTGTGAAATTAGATCTGTTACCAGAACATAACTCTTTCACTTGACTACATCTGGTGATAAAACATTGAAGAACATTGATATAAGAATCTGTATCAAGCGAAAATGTTACTTCATTGTGAATTGCTCTCATAGTCAAACAGGTAAAAATAGCTCCATATCATTTTTCAACACTTCTTTGTTATTTACTTGCAAAGGACCAAAATAATCAAGTCCCACATATGTAAATAGAGGTTCATCAGGCAAAACTCTGTTTTGTGATAAATCTGCCATTTGTTGTTGTCCAGGTTAAGCATTGCACGTCAACAATTAACATATTATGATATAATTCTTTTGAA
Source organism: Narcine bancroftii (assembly GCF_036971445.1). Classification (NCBI taxonomy): domain Eukaryota; kingdom Metazoa; phylum Chordata; class Chondrichthyes; order Torpediniformes; family Narcinidae; genus Narcine; species Narcine bancroftii. Next base: position 152,754,164 of record NC_091471.1, read on the forward strand.
CAAAGTCGAAGCATTGAGTATCCAAAATTTCTGGCGTAATTTCATTAATAAGTAATTATAACCACCATGGCCTGTTTTCTCATGTATGTGTCAATCAATCAATTTAGAAATATGATATTCCATCTGTAACTCTCTTCTTAACACAGCATCCATTTTGCTCACTATAGTAGCGGCAGTAATGGAGCCACTCTTGCTTTTCCCATCATAAATACACAATGTACTCACTCTTGGTTATTTCGCAGTTCTAATTAACTGATAGTACCAAAATCACCTTTGCTTGTGTCAGCAAAGTGGAGTAACTGAACAAATGTGGCAATTCCAAAGTCTGTTATTTTAAAACATCTGTCGACTTTAAAACTTTCTAACATTTTAAGACTCCCAATCCAATTCATCCAATTTTGTGCGTTGGAATCTGGAACAGTTGCATCCCATCCAAATTTTGAATTTGAAAACATCAGATTGAACACACCAGGTAGAAAGTCACAATCCAAGTCTAGATGTTTTATCTTGTTTTCTCTTTCTGTCTCAGGAAGAACAGCCAACACATCTTGACTGTTGCAAATCCATTCCATAAGAAAGAAACATCCTTTTTTACAGATCTCTTTTAACATGATAAAGATCTATTGCTTCCTTTACTGAAACCACTGAAGTAAGACAATCATCGACAGAGAAATTATTTCTGACGATATTTATAGTTTGAGAATTAAATTGCTCTTCATTATCTTCAGCACATTTCCTGAGAGCAAAATTTGCACAACTCATTGACGAAGTTGCTCCAAATAAATGAACTGTCATTCTGTATTCAATCATGACTTTATTTTAATCACCATTAGGCCAGCATAACAAATGTAGAAAATCACAATCTTCTGATGGTCCTTTTACTTGATGAGACATCGCTTCAATATCTGCAATAATTACAATAGACTCTTTACAAAATCTTATCAAAATACCTATTAAAGTACTGGTTAAGTCTGGACCTTGTAAAAGTTGAGAATTCAATGAAACTCCTTGAAATGATGCTCCACAATCAAATACTATGCAAATTTTCTTCTTTTGTGAATCTATAGCTCCATGATGAGGTAAATACCATTTCTTATCATCTTTACATTCCAGAATATCTTCTGATACCTTTTCTACATAACCCTTGGTTATCATGTCCAACATGACATTGGTATATTCCAAATGAAAGGAAGAATTTATTTTAAATTTTCTTTTCGAATTCATCATATGTTGTTCTGAAATTATTTTATTATCTGGCATACAGATTTCTATTTTTTTCAAAGGTAATGCTACACAGTAATGACCATCAACATGTTTCACAGAATTTAAAACGAAATCGAGAAACTCCTTATCCCCCTGCTGGAACGTTAGGTGCGAGCCCTTTGGGTATTTCACTCTGAGTGATAGATCTTGCAGAAGCCTGAGCTAATGTTTTTACTCTGGCCATCTTCATAGCCTGTTGTTCCTCAAGCTCTACTCTTTTCTCTCCTCAGTAATCTTTTTTTGTTCTTCTTGCTGAATCTTCATTTCAGCTTCCATATCTTCTAAATCATGTCTTTTCTCCAACCACTCACATTGTGTACAGACAGTAGCCAAGTCTGCTTGTGCCTTAGCAGTCAGAGCTGAGATGCTTGAAGCACCTAAATCTGTACTTGCTCTAGATTCTTTTGAAGTATTTGAAGATCTTCCTATGCTCAAAACCTTGGGTATACTATAATAAGGATTCACATCTTAACATTCAGATACTGCTGACTGAATCTCTATCTTCAGCATTTCGCTCTGTACAGCACCAGTGGGGCTTTGCAACGTACATTCATCTGTTCCACTTTAAATTAGCAAATGAGGTCTGCAGGGCCTTATCATGGTCCTCTTCTTGCTTGGAAGTTGAAGCCTCTTCTTCAATGGTGGCTGGCTTCCATCTACTGCAAAGTGTTGCCGGTTCGTCTTGCTGGCTCAACTCCCAATCAAACAGATCTTTGAAAGGAGCTGTTTGCTCGAGGTCTTTAGCCAATGAGACTTCTTCTTATCTTTCTTGGGCTCTTCACACTGCAGCCTGTCTTCTTGCCACTTCTGTTTCCTGGGAACTGTAAATAAATTTGTATCTGTATGGTCCCTTTAAGAATATTTCTGTAGTTGCGAGCTTTGTCTCTGTGTTTCACACAAACTGGCTTTCTAATCTGTGGTTGTTTTCAAAACATTTCCTGGGCTTCCTGCCAATTCTGCAAACCAGAGCACTTTATCTTATCTCCAAGGTCAACAGGTCCTGCAAGGCTTCTGTTCAATTTAAATTGCGCAATCAGACTTATAGCTGGTAGATATTTTCTAACTGAGGCTTCTTTTCTTGTTAAAGCTTAAAATTGTTTTTCAATTTTAACAAATTAAGTTCTTTCAGCTTTTCTTCCAAACAAGTTCACAATTTTACTTTTCTTTGAATAAATATAGATGACACTTTCTATTTTCTGCTATTTCCAAATTTCAATGACATCTTCAAAGAAACATAAGCATCAATATTCCGAATTACTATCTTAATATTCCAATAAATCAAACTTCGTAATTGCAGCTGTAAGAAGCTTTAATTCATTGATATAAACGTATGATATTTTCTATAACTTCACATCAAGATGTTCATAATGATGAATTAACAAAGCATTCGATTATATTGGAAGACATACGATATCAGATGATAAGAAATTATTAACATAAAATAAGATAAAATAAGATGATTAAAACGAATTCAAAGAAAAATATTCAATCTCACGTATCTTCCATTGTTCTCCAAAGAATGAGAAACAAAACTATCGGTTAGCTCAGATATTACAACATATGACATCATAGTTACTAGTGTAACACTACAAAAACAATGTATCCTTAAAGGGATGGTCACAAAATTAACAAAAATCAAAAAACACAAGGTTGTAACCTTTACACAGGGGTTGTAGGTTAATTGGGGTATTTGGGCGGTATGGGCATGTGGGCCAGGAGAACCTGTTACCATGCCGTATGTTTAAATTTTTTATTTAGACATACAGCATGGTAACAAACCATTTTGGCCCGCAAGTCCATGCTGCCCAATTACAGCCAATTAACCTAAAACCCCAAAAAAAAATTTTGAAGGGTGGGAGGAAACTGGAGCCCCCCCCAGGGAAAATTCTTGCAGACATGGGGAGATGTACAAAGTCCTTATAGTCAGCCCAGAAGTCAAACCATGGTCCCAATTGCTGGTGGTGTAAAGATGTTGCGCTGGTCAGCCATGCCACGCTAAATGTTAAATTTAAAATGTTTAAGATTGACAACAACAAAAAGGAAATGAGATAATATTTGAGGCTATATCGATGTTACATGATCAAACCTCCAGGAACACAAATCTACTCTTACTCACTTAACACCATCCACAATTAAAGTGGCCAATACCAAATTATCACAGCTACTGGAAATCAGAAAGAAAATATTACAAATCTGGAAATATTCAGCAAGCAGGGTGTCAGTAGGGAGTGTTCCAAGCCCAGAGAACCCCAAAACCCAGCAGCAATAGATATTCACCAAGACAAATGGTTACTTAAACAAAAGTTGCTTTTAATTATCTTTAAGCATGAAAACAGAATCACACTTTAACTTATCACTATAAACTTAACTAACCTAACTTAGCCCCATGTTTTGCCAGGTGATCTTCATCAGTGAATGTAGATGACGCTGCTGCAGTTGGTCAAGCTGACATAAATGACTCCGATATAGGCACCTTGTCTCACATTCATAGCCAAGATCCTTTCTTGAGCTGAATAGCATCAGTTTCAATCTTGGTGATGTCAGCCCAACTGCGCTGGGCAAGACATGTTGTCAGAATGCCAGGTGGAAGAATGCCCAAGGACATCTTGTATGGCCTACTGTCCAGTGGCACCCAAAAATGAGGACGCCAATGACTACAGTACAAGGATATTTTGCACAGGACCCTCATGAAAGCTGACATTGACCCATCAACATGGGAGGATCTGGCTCAAGATCGCTCGCAGTGGAGGGACGCCATCAGAAAAGGTGTGGACGCTGCTGAGAACAAGCTCAAAGATGCAACAGAGGAAAGGCACAGGAAGTACCACAACAGAGCTTCTGCCCCTGTCACCCCTCCAGGCTTCACCTGCCAAGTATGTGACAAGCAGGGCCTGTCAAGGATCAGCCTGTACAGTCACTCCAGGATGCACCTATCAAACCCGACAAACTGACTGAAAGGAACCATCATCTTCCTACAGCATGGATAGCCAGAAGAAGAAGACAATAGAAGCTATACAGACTGAAACTGAACATTTCTCTGGACTGAAGATTTATCGATATAATTTGGCAAACAGATTCAATTGACAAAAAAATTTGCAGATATATCAGAAGTCAAATCCTTAGATTCTAGTTCGAAATCTCACTGCATTGGCAAGCAGTTAATTACAACAGTAGGTACAGGGAGAGCAGCAGCGGCCCCGGCCCCGGTCCGTGCGAAAGGTAGACGGCGGCGGCCCCGATATGGGCAGGAGCAAGGGGGAGACGGCGGCCCCGGCCTCAGTCGAGTGAGGCAGGCGGAGGCCCCGGTCCGGGCAGGGAGTGGGAGGCGGCGGCCCCAGTCCGGGCACAGGGAGAGCAGCAGCGGCCCCGGCCCCAGTCCGGGCGAAGGGTAGGCGGCGGCGGCCCCGATCCGGGCAGGAGCAAGGGGGAGACGGCGGCCCCGGCCTCGGTCGAGTGAGGCAGGCGGAGGCCCCGATCCGGGCAGAGAGTGGGAGGCGGCGGCCCCAGTCCAGGCAGTATGGACCGACCTAGGAGGGGAGGCAGGCCCCTCCAGCCCGGGTAAGAAACCTGCATAGGAGAAGGCCACTCCGATATAAAACCTACGACCCAAGGACCTCGCTGCCACATCCCAGCTTGCTTGGCCACGGCACACGAACCATGGGTGTAAAGGGTGGGGCCAGTACTGCGCACACTGCACTCCACCTAAAAGCTCCTTTGCGCAGGCCCGAGGACAGGTCCACGTCCTCCCCCCCCACGTCCTCCCCCTCCACGTTCTCCCCCTCAAAAGATGCTCACAAACTCAAGCTAGCATGCTGGAACATCAGAACCATGCTAGACTTTGCTGACAGCCACCGACCTGAACGACGGTCTGCCCTCATCGCACATGAACTCCTCAGACTTGACATCGACATAGCCGCTCTCAGTGAAGTCCGCCTGGCAGATGTAGGCAGCCTCCAAGAACGCGGCGCGGGCTACACACTCTACTGGTCTGGCAAGCCTTCGGATATTCTTATCCCCTGCAGCCGCTGCAACCGTGTCTGCCTGTCCCGCATCGGACTTGTCAGCCACAAACGAGCCTGCAGCTGACGTGGACTTTTACCCCCTCCATAAATCTTCGTCCGCGAAGCCAAGCCAAAGAAAAGGTACAAGGTGTCAACATCTTGTGGATTCTGCCTCTATGTGAAGCCAATGCACAGAATGATGATACAATTCAATTCCTTTCTCATTCACTGTTGTTACATCTCAGACAACTTCACTCATTCAAGTTTGGAATGTGATGACCTTTTAAAAATTACCTTCCTAATCACATCAATAATGAGCATTCTGTGTCTTGTGGAATCCAATACTTAAACAATCTGCCATATAATTTCAACAAGAATCAACCCAAAGGATGAGAGAAGTAAAATATGTTTGTCCTTCTGGAATCTGCATCTGAAGAATTAATTACTTCAGCTGACACACAGTTTGATTTTCTGCAAGTGAATTTGCTTTTCTTAAATCATCGACAGTGCAATTTCAATCTATTTGGTGACCTAGAGGTAAACATATTTAGGCAAAAATTATTATGTGAATCATGTTTGGAAACAAAACACCATAAGATTTATATTTTAACTAGCCTCTAATTCTCTTTCATAAAGGCTTGGTAATTAGAAACAGCTGAAGTCAATGCGTTCCATAATAGAATTCCCTACTTACTACTTATTCTTGCTCCGTTCAATAAAAAATAATCTTCTACAAGGATGATGCCAACAATAAATTGAACCCAACTACCATTAGCCATTGCACTTTGACCCACCAGATTCATTTGTCTGAATCCCAAGCTCTGTATTTCAATAGATGCCACACAATGGAAACATTTATCAATCGTGATATGCTGACTTGGCAAAGTCTATTTCCATTAATGTCAATGGCATTGCATCATAGTCCTATTACCCAGTTCTCTGGCCTGGTTGCTGGACATCAGGGTTTTTTTTTAAAGTGAATCAGCCACATTTCAAAGCTGCATCATTTGGCAGCTTTGAGTAAAGGCACTGACTGCAAATACTTTTACAACTGAAAACAAATTGTAAAAATTTCCTTATAAAAATATGGAATACAATTAAAATTAAAATGCAAATTATAAAAATAATCACTGTTTAATTTGTAATTCAATGGTAATGCAAATTAATGCTGTAAGATTTGTAAATTTATATTTGATTTCAAGCAGTCCCTGTTGAAGGTGCACGACAGGCAAAATAATGAAGGAAACAGATGGTGTCATTACTGGTGGTGATAATAACAATGTATTTTTTTTAAATTTCAGTAACAAGTAGATGAAAGGGCCTGATTAAAGAAACATCATTTCTATGGTCAAATGTTCTGTGACTATAGCGCCATGTCATTTTTGTCATTGCAATCTCACATGCAAGTAACTTGACATATTTTGATACGACTGAATCCAGCAATTTTTTACAAATGCTAATGATAATGAGTTTATTGTCATATATAATGAGTTTATTGTCATATATATTGTACAATGTACAAGTGCACTGAAATTTTTGCTTGCTGAAGATGAAGTACTTTGTAAAACAAAAACTAACTATAATAATAAATTTCATTGAATTAATAAGGCACAATAAGTATTCACAGACGTCCAAATGCAGGGATGGCCACATGTGGTTCTTTGACATATAACGTCTGGCTCACAGCAATACCATATATGCCATTGTAGAGAACAATCTGCAAATTTTCACCTTAAAGTCAGGGACACCTGATACAAAGAATCTAAAATTCTTACCTTGGTGGCGAAGTTGCAACACTGCCGCCATCTTCCTGACAAATCTGATGTGATCTCACACATGCCCCATTAGTTATTTCCAAAGTCTCAGCACTCTTAATAAGCCCTAGAAAGACTTGTAAGTTTACAGGTCATTTCTTTACTCACATCAGGCTACTGGGTTGCATATAGTCACGAAGTCTCTCACCATGCATGCTGCACTCTCAAGTGTGATGTGGTTCTTACAGTGTTAGTGTTCATGCTCCAGCATAAAATAGTCCCAGATTTGCTCAGTATAAAACATCCCAGCTTCTTTGTGAGAGTGTGTTTAATTGTCTGTACATGCCTCTCAATGAATCCATACCCCTTGGGGTAATATGATGATAATGAACCCATATTCTGCAGCTATTTCTCTGAATTCATGCGATGTGAATTGGGTCCCATTGTCACATATCACTTGTTCGGGTATCCCCTGTTCCATGAAGAGTGCTCGTACTGCAGTAGTGATGGTTGGTGCTCTCAGGTCCTTCAGTTTCCTGATGAAGGGGAATTTGGAGTAGTAGCAGGACACAATGAGATACCACTCTTGGTTTTCTGTGAATAAGTCTGATCCCACAGTGCGCCATGGCCTGGCAGGTATTTCAGCAGGGATCATCTCTTCCTCTTGTGTATTTCTGGCATGCTGGACATGTAGCCACGATTTTTTCAATGTCCTTATACATGTCTATCCAGTAAACTGCTGACTTTGCTCTAAGTTTGCCTTTCTCCATTCCAATGCGGCCTTGGAATATTTTCTGGAGAATTTCTTTTTACATTGTCTCTAGTATTATCTGTCGAAACCATGCCAGCAATATATCGTTCTCCAGGGATATGTCACCCCTGATAGACCAATACTGACATATTGTAGGCTGCACCTATTTTATCCTTTCTTCCCATACCTCTATCACCTGTTGCGAGAGCAACTGCAGCACCTCGTCCTTTACAGTTCCTTCTTTAATCAGGTTTAGTTTGTTACTCATCGCATTGATGAGGTGATGTACCTTGATCTCCATGTTTTTTATTTTGTATTTTTTGTTTGGGGAAAAATGTGACAAGGCATCAGCGAGCATCATCTCCTTCCCTGGCCTGTACTTCAAGGTGAAATCATAACACTGGAGCCGGAGGAGTAGCCTCTGTAATCTGGCTGGTGTGTTGCCTAGGTTCTTTTTCTGGATGTGTTCCAGTGGGCGATGATCACTCTCTACCACAAATTGTCTCCCATGGAGGAACTTGTGGAATTTTTCGCATCCATATACGACTGCCAACAGCTCCCTTTCGATGTTGGCCTATCGGGTCTCGGCTGTTGTCAGGGCTTTTGAGGCAAAGGCTATTAGTTTTCCTTCCTGCACCATTGCTGCTCCAAGGCCTCCGATGGAAGCATCTACTTGTAATGTGACCATTTTTTTTCTGTCATAGAAGCTCAGTTCTACTTTTCTGCAGACCACTTCCTTTAGCTTGTCGAAATTTCATTGATGCGACGGTGACCCCTAAAACTCCACATCCTCTTTGAGCAACTCTCTGAGGTTGGCTGTGTGGTCAGACATGAAGGAAGTCGTACATTGGACCAGGCCAAGGAAGCTTCTTAGTTCCTTTATGTCCTTTGGGTGGTCCATTTCAGCAATGGCTGTTACTTCTCTGGGCTTGGCCTGACCCCATCAGGTGTGTCCACCATTCCGAAGAACGGGCACTCCTTCACCTTGATGATGCATTTATCTGCATTGAGTTTGACGCTGGCCCCTCTTGTTCTCTCCATGGGTTCATGGAGGTGAAGGTCATGGGTTTTCCCATCTCTACCAAAAATCTGGATGTTGTATGCGATGCTGGCAGTGCTCTTTCATCTCCTGTAGGTCTCATCTATCTTTTGCTGGAAGATGTCTTGGCTCACCTTTAGCCCAAAAGGTAGTTGCAGGAACTTGTACCGGCTGAATGGAGTTTGAACGTTGTGAGCAGTGTTGATTATTCATCCAGCTTCACGTTCCAATGTCCATTCTTTGCATCTAGTTTGCTAAAGATTTTGGATCCCATTAGTTCAGAAGTGATGTCTTCCATTGTTGGTATTGGATAGTGAACTTGTGATTGCTTGGGGTCCAGACATATCCTCAGACAGCCATTTGATTTTTTCTTTATTTCGATGGAGTTCACCCAGTCGGGTGGCTCGACCACTTTCACTATCACTCGTTTTTCTTCAATTTCTTTGAGCTCCTGCTCTAGCCTTTGATTCAGCTCTATTGGTATCTTCCATGGAGCATGGATTATTGCTTTGTATTCTGGGTCTATGGTTATGTGGATTTCAAAATTTCTGAAGCACCTGACTGTGTCATTAAAGTATTCAGGGTACATGTCCATGAGCCCATCCTTGTTTGTGATCAGAGGGCATTACTCAAGCAGAATGTCGCTATTGATCCTCTTGGACGTTTTCTTCTTCCTGATCTCATTGCTTACAGAGATTAGCTGTAATTCCTGATAACTATTTAGGCCTAGGTTTACTGGTCCATCAGCATCAACCACGAAGAATGTGCATATGATGCTTTTTCCTTTATGTCTGGCTTTTATTTGGACTCTTCCTAGTTGTTTAATTACGGGCCTCCGTAGGCTGTGAGTGTTACATTTACAGCTTCTAGTGTGCGTTCCTTCAAGTACCCATTCACCAAGTTCTCGGGGAACACCTGATGGTACAGTCTCAGAGGGAGGACGTTGCTTTGGGATCCAGTGTCCAACTTTATTTTCAAGTTGAATGTTGTCAGTTTGTTTCTGATGTTTCTTTTCTCTTGGATCGCGGTGTGCAATTCACTTTTTTCTCCCTTCCCTTTCTTGGATGTCTCATGGAGGGATATTATTTCAACGTCGAGCATCAGTGTGTCTGAGTCACTGCTCTTGCTTCCCTCGACGTGATGTACTTTCCTTCTGTATTTTTTTGTTTTCTCTCTCTTTTTGTGCCAGACCTACACATCTTTTCCCAGTGATTGACCTTCCCACAGGTCGTGCACCTCGAACCATACGCGGGGCATTTCTTGCAGTCGTCGAAAGGGTGTAGTCTGCCTCACCTCCTGCAGTTCTCGGATGTCTGCGACTTTCTCTGCGTGTGCTTTATGGCATCGACCCTTCTATCTCTGTGCTGCATGTTGGCCTGCACGGAGAGGGATTGCATTTGCCTCCTAGTGGCCTCGAAGGCCCTGGCTGTGTCAAGCCGTCTTTTCCTATGAGAGTTTTCTGCACTTCAGGATGAGCCCTTCCCCAGATTAGTTGGCCGACTATTCTCTCCTCTATTTCTTTGAACTTGTATTTCACCGCAATATTCTTTAACCTTGTGAGGAAATTATCTACTGTCTCATCAGGCTCTTGTTTTAATCCCTTGAACTCATATCGCTTTATTCTATGGTTAGATTTCAGTTCCAGATGAGAAGAAAATTTTTCTAATATCCTTCCTGGGCTATTTTCTTCCCCTTCAGCCAGCTCCCAGCTATTAAACAGGTCTAGTCCTTGCTCTTCCGTCCAATGAAGGAAGTATCGAACCTTTTCCTCTGGTGTGATTCCCTTGAGGAGACTTTTGAATGCCAGGTGGCACTTCTGCTTGAAGTTTTTAAAAGCCTCTATGACGTCGTCACTTCCCCGTCCATGACTGGGTGTAAAGCTGCTGCTACTGCTGTGGCCATCACCTTTTCCAGCTCTGGTAGTCAGGTAATGCTGCTTCTTCCCTTCGTTTCCTTCTCTCCGTGTTTATTTCACCGCTGCCACCATGTTGTCTCCAGGTTGTACCATCTGAAGTCTAAATAAACATTAGAAAGGCTTGTAAGTGTGATAGTACAGATTCTATCACCAATGTGTATATGTACAGATGGTAGTGTAGGATGACTGTGATTGGCTGAGAGTGTAGCCACACCTACTGGCAGGTCTTAAAGGATCGCTCCTAGCCAGACCAGGTCATTCTGGACTGGTCGACCTATTTGTGATATGCTCCAGTCTTTTAGTTAATAAAAGCCTTGGTTTGGGTCAACAAGTCTTTGGTTCTTTCAATGTGCTCTACAGTAAGTTTACAGTACATTTCTTTATTTATATCAGGCTACTGTGTCATGCATAGATACAATGTATCTCACCACGCATGCTCCACTCTCAAGTGTGATGTGGCTCTTACAGCATTTGTGTTCATGCTCTCGCGTAAAATAGTCCTCAGTTTCCTCAGTATATAACAAGCGGTTAGTGCCAGACTTGGGGAGTTTGTATTATTCAAAAGGTATCGCTCAGAATCAACACTTTAGGTGGAAATTCTGGGGCTGTCCTATATAAAAGTAATCCTATACAACGGCATATACGGTATGTTGGCTAAGACGGGGATCGTACAAGCCATTGTTCACAGTAGTAGTTTTAGTGGGTGTGGCTGACAATTGCGCGATTGTTGCAGCTCTCAAACATCTGAAGTTTATCATATGTGGCTCTTATCTTAAGCAAGTTTGGCCACCCCTGTCCTAGTGTAATAAATTGACAGACAGCAGCAGGTGCAGGCAGAAGACAAAAAAGAAGTTTGTTCAAACCTTTCACCTTTCATTTTCAAACTTGGCAACCTCATTAGTTTTGCAAGGTCATCATTTCTGCCATTTTGTAGACATTGACCATCTGGCTCATTCTGGATCTAAATGAAGATGCTGATGATGATACTGATGATGATGATGCTGATGATGCTGATGATGATGATGATGATGCTGTTGCTGATGCTGATGATGATGATGCTGATGATGCTGATGCTGATGCTGATGATGCTGATGATGATGATGATGATGCTGATGATGATGATGCTGATGCTTATGATG